>NC_092859.1:60277439-60308529 GCF_032062135.1 Pyxicephalus adspersus
ACATTCTGTACAAAAAAAAAAGTCAGAGGCCTTTGAATCATTCAGACTTCATTTTGCAAGTTTCCGAATCCATAGTCAAGAACCACCAAACACCATCAGTGGCTATGAATAGACCTGGATGTCGTGCTTCCACCATTGTCAACCCAGAGCGCCTGACGGGTCGTCACTTTGTTGAATACATCCCACCAACCCATAAAAAGGCCCCACCTACAAGGATGTGTGTGGTTTGCTGCTCAAAGACCGATGACAGAGGAAGGAAGAAACGCAAGGAAACCAGGTTCTACTGTCCTGACTGTGATGTTGGACTTTGTGCAGCACCCTACTTCAAAATCTACCACTCCCGGGATGTCTACTACAAAAGTAAATATTTTTTTTTTCTAAAATCTGCATATAACTTATACTACTATTTATCAATAGTATTGCACCCTTGTTTGGAAAATTTCAGTAAGAAATTTTTCATAAAAAAATTTTTTTTTTGATAAATTACATTGTTGTGGTCTCATATTTCATTATTTTTTATAATAATGATTTATAATTATGTATTATTTTATAATTTATGATTCTAATATAATAAATAAATATAATAATTATACCCGGGAGTTAATCCTAAGAATTACAGGCCCACAATATAAACAAAAATTTCTACTCAAAAAAAATAGGATCACTTTTTGCATCAAAAAATGACAGAATTAGAATGCTAGGGGGGTTAACAAACAAAAGAAATTGCTCGGCTGAGCAACTACATACCATTACTGAGAGAGTCCCTCTCTGACTAACAGTTTTGCTTTAACAGATTAAAGCAAAACCTATCCAAGGAAGTCTTTAGATAACAAAACAAGCATGTTCCACTCACATGTAATTGTTGCTGGTGCAAGGCAGAGCTCTGTTCCCCCACAGATCTGGGAACTAACTGAGCTGCCTCCTAAGCACCCTCTAACTTGGAACATATTATTACACAGTTTTTATATAGCACCATCATATTACACAGCACTGTACAAAGTCCATAGTTGTGTCATTAACTGTCCATCAAAGGAGCTCACAATCTAATGTCGCTACTATAGTCATATGTTATTAATGTAGTCTAGGGTCAATGTTTTAGGGGGAAGCCAAATAACCTAACTGTACATTTTTGGGATGTGGGAGGAAACCGGAGTACCCAGAGGAAACCCACGCAGACACGGGGAGAACATGCAAACTCCATGCAGATAGTGTCCTGGCTGGGAATCGAACCTAGGACCTAGCGCTGCAAAGGCCAGAGTGCTAACCCCTGAGCCACCGTGCTACATAGTGCTGATCCTCTTCCCTCAGCTTGTATCCCTCTGGCTCTCTCTCAGCCTGTATCCCTCTGGCTCTTTCCAGCCTCTGACTGCTCCCTCTCAGCTTGGATCCCTCTGGCTGATTACTTCCTTCTCTCCCTACACCTGAGTGCAGGTGCATATTTACCCCAGTCAGGATTGGGTTGGGCCAAGGAACCCACCCTTGCACTCCCTTGGCCGGCTTCAGGGCCCTACAGAACCAGGTTTCTTTCTAGAAACTTACACAGATCTATCTACTCTCTATTCCCTGGAGTCTTTTTAACACTTTACTTGTCATTCTTAGTGACTCTCCTAGTGTCACAGGCTGCTTCTCATATTCATCAGCCTAACAACTCACCGTCTTTAATCCTTCGGATTATCCTTCGGATTATCCTTCCTAAACCCTTATCCTTCCTAAACCCTTATTTGTAAATACTTGAAATTTTGAGGGTACACCGAGGATCCTACTAGCTACTACTAAACCACATTTCTTGTAGGTTGCTGCTGTTTCAAAAGCAAGTGCATCTAGGAGGCCGAAAGCAAAAAGGCACATTTTTTGCCCCCCCCGGGCTACTTACCTAGCAAGGAGAATTGGGTTGTTACTCCTAAATTTATACCTACATTTCAAGAAACTTCAATTTATTGGGAATAGTAAGGTGCATAAACTAGAAAATGTAGGTTCAAGTGGGGGACACTTGAATGTAGGTGGTATGTAGGTGCTGGTATGTAGGTGGCCTCATGTAGGTGCGCCCGGGGGTCCAATTTTTCAATTAAGGACTCCTAGGCACACTTGCTTTTGAAAATGCATTCCCAATGTAGGATTTTCAATAGTGTTTTCAATTGGGACCTCCATATCTCTAAATGCTTGAAGTCTTATCAGCAGCTGGAATTCTCTGCATGGATGACTGCTGAGAATGTAGCGGCCTCTCTATTGTGCTTTCAATGGATTAGAGCTGCGCATGGGAGCCGGGTAGAGGAGGCATGGCAGCCATGTGCTCCATCCACCTAAAGTTGGCTGTTAACAACTATGTACATGCACATATTTAGATGTGTGTTTGTATATACATTTTCGAAAAATCTTCATGATTCTACCCCACTAAGCTCAATCCTAGGTAGATCATTTGAAAAGCCCTAATTAGCCTCCTGGCTATCACGCCAGCTTGGAAATTATCTTTGTCCGGAGGACAGTGGAAGCCTTCTAGGAGAATGTCCTCTGGATAGATGAGACCGCAATACAGATTTTTGGGAAGGCACAACATTCAACCCTTTCACATAGATAGTGTGTTTTGTACTTCTCTTTTTTGTTGTTTTTCCTGTGGCAACCAAATAAATACACATGCTGCATTTCCGGACATAATGCAACTGTGCTTATATTTTTCACCTAGATTCTATGTATGTCTGGCACTTATGCTTTACTCAAACTAAAACAGGACAAAGAGAGTTTGCATCTAGGAGCCTAATTATTTTGTAAGTATTGCATTTTGTCTTCTCCTCTTGTTAAGGTGCGGTGTTTTAGCCCACCCTGGAGAATGAGCCCACCATGGAGGAGAGGCCCCCCGTCAGAGAAGGAGCCCACTGCAGAGGAGGAGCCCGCCACAGAGGAGGAGCACCCCGCGGAGGAGAAGCCTGCATCTGAGGACGAGGGAGAGGAGGCGGCCGAGCCCTGTAAGCTAACCTTCCAATCATCTTTTGCGCAAAATGTTTTTCGAAAACACATTCACACACTACTTTCACCAAACATCTACTTTAGTCTGGCCCACCCACTTTTACTTATGTTGTTTATTTTTCATCTACATCTATTGGAGCGGCCTTGCCACCACCACCTCCTCCAGAGGACACTCAGTTCCTCATCTGAATGTAAGCATTTCTTTATTTTATATATTTTGTATTTCAATATTTTTATTGAATTTTATAGGAACAAGTACAATTAAGTCAACATAAAATACAAGGTATTAACAAGATTAACTGAACAAGGATCGGCAAAGTATAGATGTACGTGTATGGACATTGATTAACGACTCATACAATGTTTGAGCCACAGAGTTGCTATAATCCTGGTATATCTGATAGGAATAAATTCCTTAGATCAAAGAATTAGGGAACATGACATACCATCGGAACTTGTTGATAAAGGTAAACCCATACACATCAAAATTTTAAACAGTAAGATAAACCAAGCCTGTGCCCCCGTTATAAAACAAAATAAAGACAAAACAAGAAACAATTAAACTACCGGGAGGGGAGGAGAGGGAAGAGGAAGTTGTTCAGACCTTTCACATTAGCGTATTATATCTCACTAAGGGAGGCTGAATCTATATTACGTATTTTTAAATATGATCCAAAGTTCCCATATATCTTCGAATTTATCCAACAAATTCTTTAGAGAGTGGGTCAATCTATCATTAATCATAATCCAGTTCAATTTGGTGTGTATAGGGTCTAATGATATCGAGGGGGACTTCCAGGCTTTGGCCAGGGAGATTCTGGCCGCTAGTAATATCAATCCAATCAATTTTTTTGAGGGACCAGGGAGGGACATAGCAAGCCTGCCAAACAGGGCTGCTTCAACAGTGCTACCAATCGGTTGATGGAGAACGGTAGATATCAAATCGAACACCCTGTCCCAATATCTTCTGGGTATAGGACATGACCACCAAATATGAAGCATTGAACCTCTAGCGTCACAGCCCCGAAAGCAGAAAGGAGAAGTGGAAGGGAACATTTTTGCTAGCCTGTCTGGTGTGAGATACCACCCAAGAGCTACCTTATAGTTGGAAGAAGAGCTACCTTCTATCAGTGCCGAATTTAGGGAGATCTTGGAGAGGTAATCCACTCTATCCCACCAGTCTTCCAGATCCCATGTAATACCCAATTCAGATTCCCAATCCCTCATGTATTGCAATTTATCAGTTGGGGCTACTAAGGCCGAGTAGATCACTGAAATTTGACCTTTGGTTGAGGCTAGAGAAAGGCACGTGCTTTCGAATACCGAGGAACGCATGGGTCTCGGGGCCGCTTTAATTACTGTATTGATATATGAGGACAGTTGTCTATAGCGAAAATGTTCCGAGGAAGGAATTTCAAAACTACTGACTAAATGTTCCCAGGAAAACATTGCCCTAACATCAATCAAATCCTTCACCCTCCTGAAACCTTTAGAGATCCACCGATGGAAATTAGATAAACTTAATCCCGGTGGGAATTCCGGATTGTTCCATAGTGGGGTCAGAGGTTTATGGGATGAGGTAAGTTGCTGATAATGTTTGAATTTATCCCAAACCTGCATGGAGTGGGATAATGCCGGACCTAACACAGTCCCTCGGCCACTTTTCTTACGACACATCAGGGATTCTATTGATGCCGAGATTTTGTCTTGATTCTCCATGTCTACCCATTGGGGACGAGCTCCATGTAAAGTGCTCAACAAGGTCTGTGCTATCTGAGCTGCTACATAATAATATTTCAAATTTGGAACCCCCAGACCCCTCTTTCGCTTTGGTGCAAAAAGAGTAGTTTTGCGTATTCTGGCCTTCTTCCCAGCCCAAATAAATTGCATTATTTTAGCCTGTAAAAATTCCAATTCTTTTACGGGGACCTGAATCGGGAGCGTGCGAAACAAATAAAGTAATCTGGGGAGTAAGTTCATCTTGATAGCCGCTATCCGTCCTAGCCATGAAGGAGGAGCACAGGACCACCTACGCAGATCCGCACGGAGTTTGTTAAACAAACCCGTATAATTAGCCTTATAAAGGCAACTATACAAAGGAGTCAGCCGTATGCCCAGATACTGAATGGACTCCTCTTGCCAACGAAAATCAAACCTTTTACGCACACCCTCTAGCATTCCCAAAGGGATATTTATATTAATGGCTTGGGACTTGGATTTATTCACCTTTAGGCCAGAACACAAAGAAAAGTCGTCCAATAGTTTCAATAAATTGGGCAGAGTGGTGGTTGGTGAGGTAATAAACATCAGTATATCATCAGCGAAGAGGGCACATTTATGTTCTACTTGGCCACAGGTTTTCCCTTGAATGTTAGGATCCTTACGCATGGCCATAGCCAGAGGTTCAATAGCTAGAGCAAACAATAGTGGAGAGAGCGGGCAACCCTGTCTGGTCCCTCTTTTGATCGGAATGGCCATGGAGAGAAATCCCCCTAACGATATCCTTGCTTCAGGAGAGTCATACAATGCCAACAGCAGATTAATAAAGTGGGCCCCGAAATCCATCCTATTAAGAACCCGGAACAGGTACTTCCATGATATACTATCAAAAGCCTTCTGAAGGTCGAGGGAAAGTAACATAGCCTTACGGGAGGGGCCCCCATCCCAGTTGGAATTAACCACTAAAATGAGATCTATTGCTCTTCGTGTTTGATCTGGGGCCTGTCTGTGTTGCATAAAGCCCACCTGGTCTGGATGGACATACACTCCTAGAAATGAACCCAGTCTCATTGACAGGATCTTCGTCATAAGTTTAAGATCACAGTTAATTAACGAGATCGGCCTGTAATTGGCCACTTCCGAAGCATCCTTACCAGGCTTAGGAATCACGCTAATATAAGCTCTATTGGCATCTCTTAACAGTAAGTGTCCATCACGCAGATAATTAAAATAGTCTGTTAAGTGTGGCGCCAGAATAGGGCAGAACATTTTGTAGTATAAATTAGAGAAACCATCCGGGCCAGGTGAGCTGCCCAATTTAGGAAATTTAAGCACCCCATGTATTTCCTCAGGCATGAATGGTCGTTCCAAAAGTGCCCTGTTTGGGACGTAATTTAGGTAGATCAAGCCTATTAAGAAACCTATCAATGTTTAAATCAGTGATAGAGTCATTAGAGCTATATAAATTGCCATAGAAATCTTCAAATGCTGTCAGTATTTTTTCCGGATTTTGAGATAACCTACCATCCCTAACCTTAATTTTAGGGACCGCTTGTGATTTGGGTCTGGGGGTAAGTTTATTAACCAAAAGACTGCCCGGTTTATCGCTCCACAGATAAAATTTATGGGCTGACCATCGAATCGATTTTTCCGCCCTAGTAGTGAGTAGTAGGTTAAGTGCAGTGCGTTTAGCCTCTAACTGAGACTTTGGCACGGATTGAGGGGTGGTCTTATGTTGTCGCTGTAACTGGTGGTATTCATTAAGGCCAGTTTCAATCAATTTGTTGTGGGCCCTCTTGCGTGAAGCCCCTAGTTTGATCAGCTCCCCTCGAATATAGGCTTTGTGGGCTTCCCAATTGACGGCTGGAGAAGTATCAGTCGCCACATTTATCCGAAAAAAGTTACTCAGCAATGATTCTATTTCCCCCTTCACCAGCGGGTCTGAAACCAAGCTTTCATTAAGTCTCCAGCGAAACTCAGTCTGTGGGCGGATAAAACCTGAAAGGTAAATTGCTAATGGGTCATGATCAGACCAAGGCGTGGACAAAATCTTGGCCCCCAGAATATTAGGGAGCATGCAAGACTGAACAAAGCCATGGTCAATGCGCGTATACTGGTCATGGGCCGCTGAAAAATATGTGTAGTCCCTAGCTGAAGGATTCAGTTCCCTCCAGCTGTCAACCAGGTCATATTGTCGCAGTAGGAGCGAGAGACAATGGCTCTTTTTCGGGGGGGGCCTTATATCTGCCCAATTTGGATTTATCTAAAATATGATCAAGAGCTAGATTAGGATCACCTAGCAAGATCAGGGAGCCCTGTACTTTGGGACAAATTTCACCCAGGAGGCTACGGAAAAATGCCACTTGACCTTCATTGGGTGCATAATAGGATACCATTGTGATCAGCTGTATGCCAACATAGCCAATAACTGCCAGAAACCTGCCCCCTGGGTCCCTAAAAACCTCTTGTGGTGCAAAATTCAGACTTTTATTAAAACATAGGAGAACCCCACATTTCTTCTTATCAGAATTGGCCATGTAAAAAATAGGGTAATTTTTATGAAAATACCTCGGGGCAGAGTTGTTGGTAAAGTGAGTCTCCTGCAAAGCTAGAATATCAACTTTTAGTGAATTATAATAATGAAATGCCTTAGACCTCTTGACCAGGGAATTAAGGCCCTGGACATTATGAGAAAGCAACGTCAACTTATTAAGAGTCACAGACCCAGCCTGAGCGTCAGACGACATAGGGATAAAATAACAGCACAAACAGCAGTAAACTTCCTCTACCATCAGGAATAACAAGAAGGGGAGTACCAAGACAAAGACAAGACAAACAAGACAAAAAAATCAAGACCAACCAAAACAGTTGACACAGCCAAACGTTACAGTGTAAACCAGAGAGGATAGAGTGCCCCCCTGAACCCCGGAAAACAAACGGTCCAAGGTCCCAAGGGGCAGCCCCATCCCCTGTGCTCCCAGGAGCTCCATCAAGCTCCATCTCGTCAGGGAGATTTCCTATAGGCCCAGGTAAATAAATATGGCCCGAAGCAAATTCCCCAAAACCGGAGGGCATGTGTAACCCCCCAAAATCCCATGTCCTCTAAGAATCAAGTATGAACACATCAGGACCCCTGCAACAAAAAAAAATTCAATATAGTATTTTAGCAACTAACCAGGGGGACCTCATGGTTGATGATGGCTCGGCAGGCACTTGAGAAAAAGTACAAAAATAATAATAAAAAAAAAACAATATTTAATATCATATAATCCAACCTTGGATTAGGAGAATGGAGACACCTCCACAAAGAACAACACCAGTAAATCAAATAAGGTAAGGCAGCACACTTTTAACATAACAATCATTTCCTTAGAAACCCAGAGTGAACAGCCAACAACCTCAAGCTATCAGCCTGGATCTAAAATATCCCAGGTTCTCCAACTTGGGGTTTAGTTAGCACATATTATGGAGGGACAGCCCCACCAAAAGGGTAGGATAGCGTCCGTAGGAGTTATTTAAGAAGTCTTCTGCGAGTGCTTTCCAGGCGTTTTGACCTTGTTCCAAAGGGGGTATAAAGAAGTAGATGCTTCCCTGTCCGGTGTAAAGTGGCTGTCAGCCCCCTGGATCAAATCCAAATCTTTGAGAAGTTGTTCACCGTCAGCAAATGAGGAAAAGGAAAAACTTTTCCCCTGTAGTTGAAAAATCAGTCTCAAGGGAAAGGCCCATCTATATCTAATCTTATTATCAATCAGCACTTGCAACAGAGGTTTAAGCGCCCTCCTGCGCTGTATAGTAAACGTTGTGATATCAGAAAAAATCTGAACCCGGTGCCCCTCCATCTCAATATGATCTAAGGTTCTGGTAACCTTTAGCAGCGCCTCTTTAGTAGTAAAGTAGTGAGGTTTTACAATCACATCCCTAGGAGGACCATCCTGTTTAGGTGCCATTAAAGCCCTGTGAGCCCTGTCCAGTGGAAGATGCGATTCAGGTAAGTCCGGTAAGAGCTGTTGTAAAAAACGCCTCACTGCATCCGTGACATCCTTAATCGACTCCGGCAGCCCTCTGATTCTGAAATTGTTTCTGCGGGACCTGTTCTCCTTGTCATCAAGCTTAAGCTGTAAGTCCGCGATTTGAGTGTGCAGCACTGAAATTTCTTTGGAATTCCGATTACCTTGCGACACTGTCTCATCCACTTTTTTCTCAAACATATCAATGCGTGCACCCAATGACTGCAAATCTTGGCGCACTTCAGATGTAATAGCCACCGTAGCTTTGGCCAACTCTGACTGCAATAGGCCTGCTATGTTCTGGTAAAGCCTGTTCTCCTCCATTGGCAGGTCATGGGGGGGTGAGCATTCAATGGGGTCTGGCATTAATACACTGTATCTGGAGCCTGTGGACAATGATGGTACAGTAGGGCTGTTTAGAAAGGAATCCTCCCCTGTATGAAGCACTGCTTCTTGTTCTCCCTGTGGGGACAGTTGTGAAGGGGACTTTTGTGACTGCCCCAGGCTGGAGCACTCCTGCTTGCCCAAATTATTTGCTGGAGGGGAGTGAGAGACACTCTTCTCACATCCCCTGTCCATTACACCCCTCCTCACATCAGTGAGGGAGCTGCTCCCCCTCTCCTGTGCCCCCGGGGCTGCTGCCATGTATGACTCCCTGGGAGCCGCCATCTTAGTGGCCGGCTGGAGAGTCTGAGGCCGCGGATTGCGGTCTTTAGTTTTAGTGCCGGTCTTCCCTACCATGCTCCAAAGGCGCAGGGAGATCAAAAGGAATCCGTCCTTGCTGTTGTCTCGCGTGGCTGCCGATTCACGGCGTTACAGAGGCCAGAGAGGGATCCAGAGGGAGCCGAGCCATCTAAGAAGCAGCTATCTCAGGCGGCGGCGCATGCGCACTCCATTTTATATATTTTGAACATTCCTTTAGGACCATGAATTTAAACTAGGATATCGTTTGTTAGGCCTAGCTATAATAAGTATCATTATGAGCGTATGACTAGCCACTAGCAAAGGGACTAATTTGTCCCTTGTGAAAACCCACAACCTTCATTGTGAAGAAACTGTATCACAACTGTATCGGTGTAAATAGAAAAACAGTCATAACTTGCATTCTTCAGCACTGTGCAATTTAAGAACTAGCTGCATATGATACTATTACATTCGCTCAGTACTTACCTCTCTAATTTTTTTGTCTCCTTACACATATACAGCCAGTTCCAGATTGATGGAGGCAGCCAGCCCTGAGGAGGTTCCATTCGCACCCAGGTAACATCGCAGACATCCTCCTGGTAAGTTTCAAGTTTAATTCTTTTGGTTTTTACAAGGACAGTACTTTTCTTAAATGTTTTTCACAAACTGTTCCAGTTATTTAATTCTTTGTTTTTTCCTTAACCACCAGGAAGTAGACGAGATAGCCTGTATTGGCTTCACAGGGGGATGTCTGCCATGGAGCAACAGCTGAGGATGGCCTCTCTATGGGGTATGCCCAGGCTTGGCTTGCGAGCTACTTTTAAAATGATTTACCAACAATAAAAATGCTAAACATATATTTATTTACATATATACTGAGTATACTTTTTATTTACTTTATTTACTTTTTAAAATATATATTGTTTACCTTGCATAACAGCATGAACATGTATGGAACAATACAATTCTTTCTTTCTTTTCTTTAGTTTTTTTTACTTTCATTCCACTTGAAAATGATCCTTTTGCAGCTAAAGTTCACTTTAAATATGAAAAACAAATGAACATGTACAAACTCCTTGCTCAAATGGTTTATGTATTATTAGCCCTATCACTCCACTAGCTGTGCATAAGTGTAACACAGGGCTTTAAAGAAACAAACCTGGAGACTCCCACATGTGTTGTAAAATTCAACAATACTAGTAACATTGTAAATTCTTTATTATAAAAATTAAAAACACACGATAACACCAAAACATGCACAACACATTTCTATACTAATACTATTTGAATCATGTAAACACCTAAACAATGCATGCAATCCAGTATTGAAGAGTGCTTGACCCTGCTTGTGAGCTTGTCAGTCATGTGGTTTGATGTTGTCCTTCGCAACCTGGACCTCTTTCCATCACCATCAGGTGTGTTGGAATGAGTATGCAACTGAGCTGAACAGCTAACTGACAACCTGTTTAGTCAGGAAATGGAAGTGTGCTTATATACAATAGGCCTAAGATCGGGCAGCACAGCACACTGAGAACAAACCTATAACACTACTACAAATGAACAGAGGAGTTCTGTAGAACAGTGTCAGCAAATCAACGTGAGTAAAGTATATAAAAATAAAACCACAACTTATTTAGCAAATGTCAGACGATTAAAAAAAAGAGCAAATAAATAAAAAACATGACAAACTGGTCATAAAAGGAATATGTACATAATACATTCAAATACTAATTTATGACAATGTGACTTTGAGAATCAGACAAAGTTAACGAGGGGGGTCAAGTAGCAGTTTGTAGTGGAAACCATGCATACATTTGCACTAATTAACTGTGGTTACAATGGCAAAACATTGCTGAGGAGTTGCTAAACAACAGAAACCATAATTAAAACCAGGCACAAGAACATTGCAGCAACAGATGAAGCTATCAATTATGATACTTAATAAAAGTCACATCAACTCATACTAGACAAGCAAACTTCCTTTTTTAATCCCACCCCACCCCACAAACCAGTCCAGTTAAAATAATAAAAATCGAAATGAATATGTATTTCGATACATTTAAATGTATTTTTTAAAAACTTTATACCCACAAAAAGACAGTTACGTGCATTTAAAATGTGTGCAATGTAAGATAGTGCAACTTTTGCACATATAAATTCATATACTGAAATATAATTACAAAAAATACAAAAATAATAATCTCGTTTACATTGTCAAAAGAACCGTGAAAATAATTACATCATGCTTAATTTATTATTAAATGTCCAATAAAAGGTGAATATCTTCTTGTTTACAATATATATTAAATTGTTCTAAGCCATTGCTATAATAAAATTGCCGTGTCAATTTAATTTTGTATCCAACTGTCTCTTCCATTTTCCACATTTTCTTCTTATGCCCCTAAAGAGCTAAACCCCAAAAAAAGAAAAAGAAGGGGGAGAAAGGGGGGAGGGGAGCATAAATTCGGATCTGGTCTAGTAATCCATCTTCACCGGACTCTCACTGATTTTCCTTATATTACAAATTTATTGCCCTCAGGTTGAATTAGTAAAACCAAAGAATATAGACACTTTTAGGGATTGCCTTTACTTTATGAAAATTGTACATTATACTATGTAAAGTGGCGATGCCGATGTAACACTCGACCCAGCTCTTCTGGATCCAAGGTATGTTCCATATATGCATACCCTTTATCAAAAAACTTAGTTATAACATTACTTCTGAATCTTCAGCCTTTAATAAATCCCTATAATAAAACATCTGCATTGAAGATTCAATCATTTTCAACCTAGGCGGATCTTTATGAATTTAATGCATAATTACTCTACGTGTTGCTAACAGACACAATGATATCCAAAATGTAGTTCCTTTACTTATATTACCTTCTTGTGAGTCCCAGTTCCCAGAACCAATTTTATTTTTGTAAGCCAGAACATTTTTCCATAATTTTTGGATCTGGTTACAATCCCATAGACTGTGTTTAGTTGTAGCTTTTTCATGTTCACATTTTAAACATCTTTTGCTTCTGGATGGATCTAAAGATTGAGTAACATTCATTGGTCGGAATACCTTATAAGCTCTATGAAGTATTTTAAACTGAGTCTCCTTCCAGATTTCATTAGGGGTAGTTCTACAGATTTTAAGATAACCTTGCACAACTTTATCATAAAGATCTGGAATGCTAAAATCTTTCTGCCATCCCTGAGTTGAGCCTCCTAACAATGGTTTAGAATAATATAATTGCAATCTAGGATATATAGAGGATATGGATGGCAGTGCCAAAGTTAAAAAATGATCAAAACTATCACATTCTGCCACTCTAACTGGATCAACCATCTGTGCTTTGCAGAATTTTAAAAACTGCAAGTAATAAATTGGATATGTAACTCTCGATGGTAAGGCATAATATTGTAACAAGGTTCTCCAGGTAATTTGTCTGGGTAAAGGTGAGGAAAAGAAATCACCCACTGTCTTCAATCTCATACCGGACGAGACTTGATAGCGTTTATAATCTAGTCCCTGGCGAAATTGTGGATTGCCCTTGACTGGTAAATATTTAGACAGAGAGCATGGCAATTCCGATTTGCGTCTGAGTTCTCTCCAGGTAAGTATAGTATCTCAAATAGGAATTTTATCCTTAAGATTTTGAGGCAGTAGTGATATTTTATTATGCAATAATGCCGTAAAGTGCCAAGGAGGTACCTAGGCCTGTTCCAGTTGGGTATTTGAATAATGAGACGTCTCTTTTATCCAATCTATACCATGTCTAAGATTGCAGGCTAAATTGTAGTCTGACATTGGAAAAGTTTACACAACCTTCTGATACCAGAAGGTACAATTTAGTAATTGAAATTCTAGGTCTCTTTTCCAGGCATAAGAATTGAATAAATGCTTTATTTAAAGCTTGCACATCAGCATCTTTCAACAAAAGCGACATACTTTGTAACGGGTACAAAAGATGAGGAAAAGAAGAAAAACTATTTTAATAAGATGGCAGCGTCCCATCATTGATACAGGGAACTTTTCCCACAAGTGTAATTCTCTATATATTTTATGAAACAAGGGCAAATAATTCAACTTATAAAGGGAGGTTGGTGTTTTATCAATACGTATGCCCAAGTAAGTAATGTGGTCTTCAAGAACAGTAAAAGAAGATGAATATACCCATTGGCTATCCCTTATATTAGTGAATAGGAGAATCTCACTTTCTGAAAAAATAATTTTCAAGCCTGCTACTTCCCCAAATAATGTTAATATGTGTTGTATACTGATCATATCTCTTGATGGTTCAGCGGTAAACAATATCGCAAAAAAGGGCATCTCTAATTTCCTTATTATGCATTTTTATCCCATGTAAAAAAATCTACTGGGCCTGATTTATCAAGCAAGTGCGTGTAAGCTCGCTGCGCATTTATATGCGCAGATATACTAGGCATATTTCTGCAAGCAAGAGCCAAGTGCTAGTACTTGCCAGCCGCATTCCTGCTTTAATAAATGAGCAATAGAGGTCGAGAATACGCTAATTAGTTGATTAGTTTGCAGCTGCGTGATTCAGGAGGATTTGTTAAGCTCTGTCAATGGTGAGGTCAAAGCAATTAATTAGTGCACACCTGCTCCATGTTCTGTGCCCATCTACAGTCCATTACAGGTCAATTTGAATCTTTAATGCTTCATCTTCTTTTGGATAAGTGTTATATTTTTATGTTACATTATACTCATTCACAAAATTGATTCATTTATTGTTACATTTGTTGCATTGTTTTGATACTTTTTTGTTTGCTTACAACACTGCAAACTAATTTAGATCAAGCTGTATATATACTAATTAGCATTTTATAATATGTCATCACACAATAGTATGAATGTCAAACAAATGTCACACAAAATGCAAAAAGGAATAATGCCAAAGATGGTATAATACATGTAACAAGGAACATTTAGTGATTTCTCTTGTGTGTGTATGCCAAAATACATTTAAATGCATATAAATACATATGCATTTTCATTTTTGTTATTTACATTATTACTATTTTAACTGGACTGGTTTGTGGGGGGGGGGGGGGGGGGGTGATTAATCAAGTAAGTTTGCTTGAGTGGTATGCATTGGTTTCTGTTGTTTAGCAATGCTTTAGCAATGTTTTGTCATTTTTTCCACAAATATTGAGTACAAATGTCTGCATGGTTTCAACTTCAAACTGCTACTTGAACCCCCTCCTTGCTTTTGTCCTATTCTCAAAGTCACATATTGGTATTATATATTACTATCCATTTGTATTATATAATACTATACATTTGTTGTAGTGTTATAGGCTTGTTCTCATTGTGCTGTGCTGCCTGATCTTAGCTCTATTGTTTACAAACACACATCCACTTGCTGTCCAAACAGGTTGTAAATTAGCTGTCCAGCTGAGTTGCATACTCATTCTAACACACCTGATGGTAATGGAAGGTGGTCCAGGTTGCCAAGCACAACATCCAACCACATTGATTGCCAAGCTCACAAGCAGGGTCAAGCACTCCTAGAAATGAACAGATGTTCATGATGATGCTTTGATTGATATATCTGACCGGCTCCCAGAAGCCACTCCACCGTCTCGGAAACAATAATTTATCACACATATCATAACCAACCTTAACAACTCTTAACCCCTTTAAAACTTTTGGAGACCCCATACCATAGATGGCTCTCTGCACACCAACATTTTACCAATCCAACACCACCACACCCTGTCCCACAAGGACCTCACACCACCACAAGTATAAAACCTTATACCTGTGTGCCCCTCCACACCTGCAGAGCCCTAAGTATTCCTTCCTGCTTTCCCATACACCACAAATCGATCCCCACTGCATTTAAATGAACCACATCACCTTGCAGATGCAATGGGTAATCAGCCTCTAACTCACGATGGCAAACAACAACACCCCCGTTCCTAACAATGAACCTCCCAACCTCCCTATTAACCTTGACTCTGGTCTTGTTCAACCTGGTCACAAATCGCACCCACCGCCATCTGGTCCTGGCTACCATTTCTGACCACACTACTATCATCTTAGGGAAGGCAGTGCGCAACCTCAAGAAGTCCCATTTAATGTCCCTGATAAGCTCTCTCATGAACTCAACCCCCAAATCATTTCCATCGGCGTGAATTACCACTATATCTGGTGGCTTATCCATCCTGGAATTCTATATATTTCCAGCAGCACCCTTCCCCACAACATGCCAGGGACCCCAATCCAGCGAAGTACTCCCTCTGCACGTGATATGCCCAGCTGGCGACCCTCAGGGGGGACCGCCCTCCTGGCTCCCTAGCACACGTAGAAATGACCTACAATCCAGATTAACCCCCGGAGCTGCTCCTAAAGAAAATCAAACACAAGATTGCTGCCCCAATGCGAAAGGAGTGAGTTGAATACTCCTGCTCTTCCAACTCCCTCCTTCCGCAAGCACCACCTGAACAGCGCTAAGAATTGTAATCTTGACAGTGCCGACCATATATATGCATCAATATTGGTCCTCCCCCTTTTGGCCGCACCCGCAACAATGCCCTGACAGCTGTTAAGGGACAGGCCTCAGCTCCTCCAATCCTGCCCATCTTTACCCTAAATCCCCTTCATTCTTTATCCGTCTTGGACCTACAAATCCGCACCCACACTGTATCCCTCCCACACTGAACATCTTCTACTTGCAAACCCCCCACGGATGTTCTGGACATACTCACCTATTTACTGATCCCAAATGCCCCGAAGAAGGCCAATACAAACACCGCCCTAAACAACACCACCTCATATTCCGACACACAAATCCTCCCCAGACGGCGCCCTAAGGAATTTATCAACTGAAAAGATACCGGACGCCCAGTGTCAATTGCGACCTGCCCTTTACGATAATCCTTCAGTGCCTGCTGCACGAAAAATGAATTGGTAGTTTACTGTGGACCCCAACATTTAAACCAAAAGGCCTGGCCAGCCAGCTTTTTATTCAACCCAGAAACATACCAAGTTCAATGGCCCTGCAAATAAAACACAGAACCAAACATACATATTCATCAATAGAATGAGCACCACCGAACTCACCGCAGAAACTGCACTATTCTGACCATACTATGTTGTACACCAACCATATAGACCCAGCTACCGACGGTTGAAGCAGAGACATCACGAGCCTGTCACAACTCCCCAGAATTCCGGAGGGCAAGGAGTCCCCAATCGCTCTGCCCCTGGCACCAATTCTCGAAACCTCCGCCACTGCAATCACGACAAAGCATCCGCAACCACGTTAGATTTGCTTGGAATATGTACCAACCTCAAAAACACATTGAAGCGCAGGCACAACAAAACCATATGTCTAAAAAAACGTATCACCGGCAGGGATGAAGCAGACCTTTTCATCACTGCCTGCACCACCTCCAGATTGTCAGTGAAAACGAATGCGCTTATTGGCAAAATGACAACCCCACAATTCAACCAGCACAATTGGGAACAATTCCAACAGAACCAATTTACCCACCAAACCAGAGTCCACCCTGCCCTGCGGCCAAGGGCCTGCACTCCATGCGCCCTGAAAATAAGCACCATACCCACCTGACCCTGCCGCATCCATGTAGAGATAAATGTCTGCCGACGTCATCGGCCACTGTCATCCATAACGCCCTCCCATTACACTCCTCCAAGAATTTTGTCCAAACCACCAAATCCACCATTCAATTCAATTCAACCGGGCATAATGACTGGGGCATCGAACCCCCGCAGTTGCCGCCACACGAAAATCCTTCCCATAGGTATTATTCTACCGGTAAAATTAAGCTTACCCAGCAGTGATTGCAGCTGGCATAAACTTAACTTGTGCCTTCCAGCAGCCTCCTGCACTTCATTCTTCAGATCAGCCAAATTAATTTCAGGAAACCTGCTTTCCATGGCCATGGTATGGATTACTATGCCCAAAAAAGACAGCTCTGTCACCAAACCCACCGTCTTTTCGGGTGCCAGGGGGACCCCAAAGCTGTCAGGCACAAACTGTATAGCGCCCAGCAACACCCTGCACAACCTAGACTCCGGTGGACCCACACACAAGAAATCATCTAAATAATGTAATACAGATCGCACTCCTGCCAAGTTGCGCACCACCCACTCCAAAAACGTGCTGAACATTTCAAACTGCGTGCAGGAAACTGAGCAGCCCATGGGAAGACAGCAGTCCACAAAAAAACCCCTTCCTATATGCAGCCCAACCACCTCTGACTCTCGGGGTGGACCGGGAGCAACCAAAAAGCTGCTTCTATATCCACCTTCGCTAACAGGGGCCCCCTTCCATATTTCTTCACCCAACCAACGGCACTATCAAAAGAAGCATAGGACACTGAGCACAGTTCGAGATCAATCGACGCATTAACCGAAACCCCTGTAGGGTATGACAAGAGGTGAATCAATCTGACAGTATTAGCCTCCTTCTTAGGCATCAACCCCAGTGGAGATACTACAAGACCCCTCACAGGGGGTTCGGTAAAAGGACCTGCCATACGCCCCAAACTCACCTCCTTTTTCAACTTTTCCCTTACCACCTCTGGGTAGCGCATCGCCGACTGTTAATTCTGTGGTACCGGTGGGACCTGTACCATACCACATGGGATCCTGAAACCTGATGTAAACCCCTCCTCCAATACCTGGGCTGCCGCCCTGTCCAGGTATATATTTAAGAAAGGACGCATCCTTTCTATGTTCACTGGGGTACTCCCTTTTTCCAGGACCATCCCCCTGCAGATGGAACTGATTCCCACAGCGGGCAAAACTATGTGCTCCTCCAAAACCTGTACATTCGTGCCCGAATCAACAGGAGTTGCCAAACTTACATCCCCCCCTAATTAAATACCCAACAGGTCCCCTTTTGTCGCACGGCGGAGAAACCGGAGGAGTTCTTGCTTCTGGCCCCCCCAAGAAAGGGCTGATTACTCACCTTTGCCGAGGTCATCAAACGTATCCAGAGCCCTATGTCCCTATGATCCCATCTCAATATTTCATATCATATTTCAGCCAGGCTTGTCACCCATACACCCTACAAGCCTCACTGATACCCTCCAGATATCCAAAAAGAGCCGAGCAATTCTCAGGCACTTTTTCTCCCATCACGCTCACTAAAATGGAAAAGACCTGCAGCTAATTTGCAAAGGTACGCGGGAAAGTCATCTTCGCACCTTCTACCCTCATCGCCCCCCGCCCTATCCAAAAATAACAAGTGGGAGAAGTGAAAATATTTCAACATACTCTCCTCGCCAAATTTTCTCCCTCACTGTTTGAGGTGAGATTCCAAAGGGCCCTTAAAACATACATAACTTTACCGCGGGCACTGTCCCCCACACTCACCTGATCTGCTTCAAACAAACTGGTGCTGCTGGTCCCTTGAGTCCCGCCGTTGTCACTCCTGGTGCCTGCCCCCCCCCCTGTCTATCACACCCTGCACCAACACCCCCATCCCCTTTTTCCAATCCCCCCACTCCCCCTACCCTCTTTTCAGGCCCAGGCCACCTACCCCCCCTACTCGCAACAGTTCTTGCAAAAAAGCCCTAACCCCATCCAACACCTGTGGCATGTTACCATAAGTCACAGAGCTACACTCAGGGCTGCGTCTCCGTGGGCTTCGCCTGTGAGATAGATTCCTCTCATAACCCCCCACCAACACAGTGGGTGCTTGTTTGGCGGGGTGACCTGGAGGGTCCCTTTTGGGACTCCCATTGCGGCGCCGGGCCCTGGGGACCTCTGGATTCAGGCACTCCTAAGGCCAGGACCTCTGAGGCTGCACAACCTCCGATCCAGCAATCCCTAAGGTCAACAAGGTCCCCTGCATTACCACGGCCACCTGATCCTGCAACCAGCCTGGACCTTTTTCAGCCGCCGCAGCTCTAAGCTGCTCCAAGAGGGCCTCAACCGCACCCATGATAAAGGTAACAGATCTTTATTTCTCCACTTCTTCAAAAATTCTGACCTCCCCCTTACTGTCCCATCCTTATACCCTCATTTTGCCCTCTCTTTTTACTTTATCTTCCCATCATATCATTTTCCCCATCATGCCACTCCCCCCCCCCTCTTCTTTTATTTACACAAACTTTTCTGGCCTTCCCCACCCAGTCATGCAGGCCCCTCGCCTAGCTCCTTTCCTCACTGGCTTTTGGCCTACTTACTCACCTCAGCTTAGTAGTGGAAGCACATAAAGGTGGATTCCTCCTTTAACCAGAAATATCATCCATTAATGTTGCTTGGAGCCAAGCCCATGACATCAGAAATCATAGGAAGAAATAGGCAATCTTTTCAATTTGAAGCATGTTAAGTATTATGCCCAAAAATTCCTCTTTGCCTATTTCTTCCTATAACTTCTCTTTTCTATGTATCTGTACACACATAAATGCATACATACATCTTTATATATATATATATATATATATATATATATATATATATATATATATATATATAGAAATATATGCATGTATGTACATACAATGCACCTGAAGCAAAACAAACAATATACACATTATTTATACACATATACACATAAAAAGAAAAACTTACCCAAATGAGGATCCTTCTCTGGAAAATTGGTGGATGCATTTTTCAACTGATAGAACACTGATAAAACACAAGCACACATAGTGGTTAAGCCTTGGCACACAACAATGCGCATCAGACTTCTAAGGTTTGGCACATAAATATGCAAATCAAACAACTGAGGTTTAACAAGACAATTGTGCTGTTTTTAGCCAGTCAAATCATAGATGGGAAATGCTTAAAAACAAGCATAATTGACATTTTAAATTGTAGGTCCTGGGGGATTTTAAAGGAGATCACATAAAACAAACTACAACATTTTTCAAAAAACTTTATTCAAAATAAACCCATTTGCTAAAAGGTCACATTAAAATATAGAGACCACACAGACACCACTAAATTTACATGACAAAAAAAAAAAAAATGTAAAACATGTATCCATATAAAGCCAAATTAGTTCAAAAATGGCCCAACAAATATTGCATTCCAAAAATTCTTACCAAACCAATATGCAATTTTGACTGATCAAGGGTGAAAAAACCGGATTAGAACATATTTATGCAGGACAAACATTTAAAGGTGGTAATAGACATATTTTTGAAATGAAACAATATGGCCACAAGCACAATAACATAGCATTAACATTGACTTCTTAATTGCAAAATGGACATTGAAACATTCAAAGTTTAAAAAACAAAGTTTTTAAGTAAGCAAAGTATTAAATGTAGCAACATAGATTAGGCTAACAAACAACAGGTCGTCCTTGAAAAAAAAAATAATATATGTATATATATATATATATACAAAGGAAAAAATCAAATTAGACAACACCCTTATTTATGCTCATCATTATGCGCACAGGTGCTAAAAATTAACATGCAATTGGGCGTTGCGCAGTCTGTGAAATTTGGCTTGTTTGTTTTTTTTTTCAATTTTACATTCCATAATCAATTATTGATCCGATCCTTTAGATTTGTACACCAGTAAACAGCTATTCAGGAAAAAAAAAAAGTATAGGAGGATTTAATGTTAAAGGATTTTACTTAATGTGTGTGTGTGTGTGTTTAGTGTAACTTTTTAACTTTTATTTTGTACATGTTATCCCTCACTGACAGGATGATTCCCACAGCTGCATTCATTCATAAGCACAACCGTGGGTCTACTGACAGTGTGGGATCCCCAGGCATTAGGGGTTACATGAGGACAGGTGACCCCATTCAGCTCTAGTGCTCTGTGATTGGCTGAGCAAAGGGGATACCTTATGATGCTTAAGCCGTCATCAGGGTTTCCCCTGTTCATCCATTCATCACTAGAGCCTAATGGGGAGACTTGTCCTCATGTAACCCTGAGCGCCTGGGGATCCCACACTGTCAGTAGTCTTACAGCTGTACTAATGAATGAATGCAGCTGTGTGAATCATACTGTCATTGTGGGGTAACCTGTCAAAAAGTAAAAGTAGAAATGTTACACTAAACACACACATAAAATAAAATATTTTAACATTAAAGCCTTGTCTTATTTTTAAACATATTTTAACTCTTTCAGGAAATCAGTAAGGGGTTTAATGTATCCCTGTACTCATTCCCCAGGGTGGGGTGGTGATGTGGGAGTCTTCTTATTAAAGGGGGCTTCCAGATTCCAAAGTCCTGCTTAAAACTTGTACCCCATTGTTTTCAATAGAAGCATTCTTAAAAATCTTATAATTGCTTGTAAAAGTGCATAAAAATCATAGAAGAAATGCATGGAAGAAACATTTACATGCATTTTTCAAACATATATATATTTTGTTACAGAGTGTCCCAAAAATGGCAGGGAAAGTGCATTAATGGCTCCAGGGAATAGGAAGTGTTAATTCATTATTAGGTTTTAAAAAAGAATCCAGGTACTTTGGGGCCCTGGAGCCAGCCAAGGGAGTGAAGGCGGTTCCTTGGCCCAACCCAATCCTAACTGGGATATATGCACCTGCACTCAGGTGCAAGGAAGGTGAGTGATCAGCAAGAGGCTGAGGGGAATTTCACCAGCAAGAGGCTGAAGGAAATTTCATCAGCAAGAGACAGAGAGAGCCAGAGTGGATTCCAGACCGAGAGAGAGCCAAAGGGTTCCAGGCTGAGAGAGAGCCAGAGTGTTCCAGGCTGAGAGAAAGCCAGAGGGTTCCAGGAAAGCTAGCGGCCGAACAGTACAGTACAGTGTATGTGTTAGTTAGAGAGGGCACCTAAGTGAGGTAGCCAGAGGCCGAGCTGGGCTACTGTTTATTGTTTTGTTGTGAAGTGCTGGGGAGTGTGCTGAATCACTTGCCTAAACAAATAAAAACTGCTGTTATTTTGGACTTTTGGAGTCTGCTGCCTCACCGAATGACGAGGCTATGGAGTGTGGGGTGGCCCGTTGGATGTCCCTGTACACCTAGCCGCTATATACCATGGACATTGAGAGGTTTGCAGAAAAGTTGACATCTGTTAAAATATTTAATATCAAGAGACAGAGGACATTCACACTGAGATGTCAAAAACACTGGGGGAGAAGAGTCCTTCCTACAGCACTGTCAAAAAAAACTTCATGATGGCCCGTAACTCCAATGATGTGAAACATGCTTGTGCCTCTGACATCACTGCTTTTCACTAAAAGAAAAAACATTTTTCTATTTCATCTAGAAGGGGGCAAAGCCAGGAACTTCTCAGAACTCCATCGTATTTATATGCATTTAAATGTATTTTGACATACACACACAAGTGAAATCACTAAATGTTCCTTGATACATGTATTATAACATCTTTGGCAACAATCCTTTTTGCAAATATTCGATTTCTTTAAAGCCAAACCAGAATAAAATGTTGCAAGCAAACCAAAAAGTATCAAAACAGTGCAACAAATGTAACAATAAATGAATCAATTTTGTGAATGGGTATAATGTAACATAAAATGGAGCACTTACCCAAAAAAAGAGGAATCTCAAACCACTTTAACTTGCTGCTTGCGATTCATTTGTGCTAGTTGCACAAAACTTTCTGGGCAACTAGCGAGCTGAAAACTTTGCTGAACTTGTGAACAACATGCTAACAGCATATCATCAACTTGGCTGCCGAATGTCACTTTAAATTTATTTTTTACATTCCCATGTGGATTTCTTCTCACAAAATTTGTGTGACTTGAGTGATGAACAAGAAGAGAAGTTCCACCAGGACATTTCTGTTATAGAAACAAGATATCAAGGCCGGTGCAAACCCAACATGGTGGGCGACTACTGCTGGTTTCTGCAACAGGAGACAGCGGAGAGCCTCAAACGCAAAAGCAAGTGCCTGAAACACTTCTGAAGTGTACATGTGTGTTAAACAAGGACTCAGGTGAATTATGTGTAATTGTATATGTTGTTGCAACATAAAGCTACGTTTTTGTAATGCCATGGAACTATGAGGCAAAAGTTAGTTATGTATAGAGATTACACTGCGGAATGAGACAATGTAGCTAATCGCGTACATGTGTAATTAACTTAAGATCCTGATCTTCTGTCCTAGGCCAAATCAGACTTCAGATGCAGATTCAGCGCACTTGATTTATTATAGGACACAAGAAACCCGTGTTGGACCCCTCCATACCTTCTAACTACTGTCCTATCTCCCTTCTCCTATATGTTTCCAAACTTCTTGAGCGTCTTGTCTACAAAAGACTCACCGATTACCTTAACACAAACTCTCTTCTTGACCCTCTGCAGTCTGGCTTTTGAACTGCCCATTCCACAGAAACAGTCCTTACTAAAGTGGCCAATAACCTCATCAGAGCTAAGTCTCAAGGCAACTTTTTCCTCCTCCTTCTCCTTGATCTTTCCTCTGATTTTGGCACTGTTGATCACCCTTTTCTAATACAAATCATGGGCTCAATTGGTATCAGTGACACTGCTCTCATTTGGTTTACTTCCTACTTGTCTGACCGCTCCTTTCAAGTTTCTTTTAATGGTTATTCCTCCTCTCCTACTCTCCACCCTGTTGGTGTTCCCCAAGGATCATTCCTTGGACCAGTTCTCTTTTCTCTGTAGACCCCCTCTCTCACGGTAGTCTCCTTTCCTCCTTTGGTTCATAGTACTATCTGTGTGCTGATGACACTCAAATCTATCTGTCTACCCCTGACTTGTCTACCTCAGTCCTGGATAAAGTTTCAAGTTGCCTGTCAGCCATCTTGTCAAGGATGTCTGCTAGATTTTAGAAAATCAACCTGGATACAACCAAACTCATCATCTTCTGCCCCCCCCCCTGCCCCCCCTGCATTCCAAATCTTCCCCTGACATATCCCTAACTGTTAACAACGTCCCCTAAGACACGTTGTCTTGGTGTCACCTTTGATTCTGTCCTCCCATTTACCCCTCAGAGACCACCAAACTCCTTGTACACATTCCTTTCTTCGTCTGGACTACTGTGACCTCCTCATCTCTGGTACTCCACTAACCCGACTCTATAAATGTTAACCAGTGATAATAGTGGTTCTTGCAAAGTGGTTCTTGCCAAACAAATTGAAGGAGTTTTGGGTTATGTTTGATGCCCAGATTCCAAATATGGTATTGGTTTTGCTAGATTGGTTCTAGTTTTTGAAATATTGACCTCAATAATAACCTTACAGAAAACTAATGAAAAATGAAAATTAAAGAAAACTAAACTAGATATGTCTACTTATACAAAATTAATTTTTAAAATACCTAATGTCAATATATTCTGTATTTAGTATTTTCAGAGAACTATTCACAAAGAAGTAATTGAAAAACTCAGTTTGTATGATTTCCTTTCATGCTGATGACCAGGACAATCACGTTAAAGGCTTCAGCAGTAGTCTGCCATCATGTGAAATTTTTGCAAATGGCTATGGAGATAGTGTACCTTTATGCTCATAGTAGCACCCAAATTTTTGAAGTTTAAGAGCAAGTTTTGTACCAGTTCTTCATAATTTGGTGCTTTATGGTTACCCAAGAAGTTCTTGACAACCATGACATAGCTGTGCCAGGCAGAAGCTTCAGTATCAGTCATGTAACTTGTGAAATTTGAATCAGTTTTTAAATCTGGAGTCCATCAAAGATTCCTGCTTTTAATTTTTCAGTACTCAATCCAAGGAAGAATCTACAAATCTATTTGAAGCAATCACTTTCCTTGTTCAGAGCTTAATGAATTTCAACTTTATGTGTAGTGGAGGGAGATTGGCTGGTTAATGATTTGCTGCACCTTTTTTCATGTTTTCCCTTGGAGGCCATGTCACTTTTTTCCAGTGATCCTGCTTTCCTCCACTATCATACAAACAGATGAAACATGGGTAGTTTGTGTATCCACTTTGCTTTCCAAGTAGGAAGTGCACGATTTTTAAATCAACACATTTGGACCATTGGTGTTCATGATAGCAAAGCTTTTGTAAGACCATTTTGATATTGTCATATTCATCTTTAAGTTTTTTTGAGTGACCGACTGGAATTGATGCAAAGCAGTTGCCATTATGCAGTAAAACAGATTTCAACCTTTGAGTGGAACGGTCTATGAAAAGCTCTTCTTGGGAGAACTGCTGGTTTGATGAAACACTTCCTTCATATTCACTTCCACTGCTAACTGGATCACACTCCAAACCCTGTTTATCCTCCATGTAGGATACAGGAATACCGGGGAGTGTTCTGAACACTGGTATGGGAACATCAGCACCATGCGGCACAGGTCATCTTGCTGATCCCAAATCAGGGTACGCCCACTTGTTTTTCTTGTAACGATTGAAACCTTTTACATTCACAGCACAAAAATACCAATCATTATGATGATTTTTGAGCTCTCGCCATACCATAGGTACACCAAATTTCAAACTTTTACATTTTCCATTTTTCCACTGGTGTAGACACTCTCTTTACACAGGGTTTGCATACCATATGAGGAGCCCAATACTTATCTTGGTCCCCCAGTTTAATACCAAAATACGCAAGATTTGCTTGTTTCACAAATTTTGTAATGTTTCTTTTTATTTTTGCTGAGAATTATTCACCACAAATGTAGAAAAATACATTAGGGTAATGTAAATAACTTCTTCCTGAAGAACTCATATTTCTGTAAAAAAAGAAAATGTATGAACAAAAAGAAGGCAAATGAAAGTTTCCTGAAAATATTGCTACATTTTTTATATCGCAAAACATCAGTGTAAATAAGGATTGATAATAATATGCTGTATTAACTTTTATTGGTAAAATTGTCTATTCTGATTCCTGTAGCACAAGAACTAGAGGCAATTGGAAGAAACTGATGTCATTTCTTTTTTTTTGTTGTTGAGCTGTGTTATGAATGCTGCAGCCAGACTCATCCATCCTTCCTGTCACTCTTCTTCTGCTGCATCTCTTTGTAGTTCTCTTCATTGCCTTCCATTTCTCCCTAGAATCATATTTAAGCTCCTGTGCTTTGCCTTCAAATCCCTCCACAAGTCTTGTCCCACTTACCTTTCTGACCTGCTAAAAAAATACTCCCCTAGCCGCTCTCTTCGCTTCTTCAATGACCTACTACTCACTTCCTCATTCATAACCTCATTACACACACGGCTCCAAGACTTTTCTAGAGCTGCCCCAACTCCCTGAAATAGTCTTCCTCCTATCCTATTCGGTTTGCTACTTTTTGCTCATTTAAAAGAGCACTTAAAACTTTTCAAAGTTTTTCAAACGTTCCTACCCATCTTCTTCTGTCTTTTGAAACCATCACTACTTCCTACCACTACATATCTTCCCTCCTATTGTGTTACTTCCCCCACCTCCTTTAGAGCAGAGTCCTCTCATCCTGTGTCTGTATTTTTCTGTCATTTGCAACCCCTAATTTAATGTACAGAACTGTGTAATATGTAAATACAGTTTATTATTAAAAATAATAATAATAATAATAATAATGTGTGCATTTTAAATTTAGTTTTTCCAATGTTTTTCCAGAATGAGCTTCCAGTTCGGCAGTATATTATTTGTAAGAATAAAAATTTTTTAATTCCTTTGCACTGTCTACAGCAATAAATATCTCAAAAAGCTAGACCTAAAGCGTACCTAAACTCAGAAATTTCACTTTACATAAAAGAGTAGACAACCCTTTATGTAAAGTAAAAATTCTGTTTTTTTTATGTGCAACACCTTTTTTTAATTAAAAAAGGGTGCAGCACCCCCACTAATTATCGATCCTCTAGGCGATCAAGAATGAATGGGAGCACAAAGCTTCCTAAGAAATCCTACCTACAGGCATCCTGGAAGGCTCTTGGGTTCTCCTTCTGCGCCTGCCTGAGCAACTCGGGGCATGCGCAGAAAGAGTTCACTGAAACAGAAAAATTTGCCGATCTTACATGTGCAGTGAGATCGGCAAATTTTTTTTCATTCTACGTCACCTGATCACGCCTGGGTCGGGTGACGTAGGAAGAAGAACCAGGAAAAAGAGCAAAAGATGGCGGCGCCTGGAGCGCTGGCTCCGGGACGAATGTCGGGACAATGAGGGACCTGATGCAGGACACTCCTGGAGCGATCGGACTGCACTGCGGGATGGAAGTGTATTTTTATGTTATTTTTTTGCTGTTTTCAGTTTAGTTCCTCTTAGTTCCTAAATCTCAATCTACATTAATAAAGTAATTCCAATGAATGAAAACTCCTCCAGTAGTGACACTGCGGAGACATCGAGTTTGTTTAGTGGAACTGGCCATGTTTGTTAACTACCACAAGGTGGTGAATAAAATATTATCTTTACAATGCCTTCAGCTGCATTCTCCTATAGGACTTAAACTGAAGCTGAACTTGTCTACACAAGCAAAATCAGTAACAATAAAATAAAGAGAACTGTACAAATAAAGTGGCAATGCAGTAGGGTCGAATCTTTCAAATTTGTTATGTCCTATTTTCTGCAGTTTCCCCAGACCTTTGCATAGTATATTTGAAGTCAGATGCACTTTCTCTTAAAGGGAAGAGATCACCAAGTTCTGCATTATCAGAACATGTTTAATTCATCTTTTGATTTGTAACATGTTGTTCAGCTCCAACACTAGCAAAAACGTCGAATTTCTCTACATTTATCTGGTGCCTATTTAGCAATTATTTGACGTTCATTACACTGTATGAATGCCAACTATAAGGAGTGAGGAAGCACTAGCCCCCCTAGTGGTAATCCCGAGTGTGACTCGGGGTGGGAAAAGTAAGCAAAAAGCGGTAGCAGTCACACTCGGGGTAACTTTAGGGGTCCCCCTTACCTTATCCCCATGCTCCAGTGGCGATCGCACGATCCCGCTGTGATGGCGGGACGCTTCTCCATTGGGGGCGTGGCCGGGCGAGAAATTTAAAAGCAGATTACGGAGTACCGCCCGGGTCCCCAGCACCCCGCTGCACGCATCTGCAGTTAGATGCGATCACCAATAGTAAATCCAGGGGGTGATGTCAGCGGAGATTTCCCGCTGGCAGCACCCCCGGAATATACTGCAGCTGCTCTCCAGCTCGCATCACCCTGAGGCTAATCTCCAGGTGATGCGAGCAGGAGAGTGAGCAGGCGGAGACATCCCTACCGCATCACCGATATGTGACATCTTCCGGGTGATGCGGTGGAGTGATGGATTCTGGGGACGGGAAATTTAAAAACAGATTACTATGTAATCTGCTTTTAAATTTCTTTTAAAGTGAAATACACATATATACATTTTGCCCACTATTAGCCCTGACCTTGATCTGACCTTTTGATCAATTATAAATCACTTCCTGAATGTATCATTTCATCACTTTGTCTTTGACCTTGATTGTTCCTTACTGTTCGCTGGAGACCGCATGGCATCCAAACGACATCTCGCCGGCGCAAACGCTGTTTTGGAGGAATTTGAAAGCAGCGATAGCGATTTGGAGTCCCTTGTGGAATCGAGAGACAGTGATTCACCAGGAAATTTGTCATCAGACAGCGAAAGTGAACTGAGCGATGATTCTGAACCTGTGTGCACATGGTGTCCCATTGACCTTGATGCGGACCAGGCAGCACCTGGGATGAAAATTGAGGCTGAATGCGACGACCCCCTGGCATACCTGAAGTTGTTTTTGACCAATGAAGTTATAGAAAAAATTGTTGCGGAGACAAACAGGTAAGCCGCTCTGTTTGCTACCTTTTTGAAATTTTTTGCTCATTTTCTTTGGCAGCATGTGTGCTGCTCTGTTTGCTAACTTTTTGAAAATTTTTGCTAATTTTTTTTTGCCAACATGTGTGCTGCTCTGTGCTAACTTTTTAAATTTTGTTATGCCACCATGTATGCTGCTCTGTGTTTGCTAACTTTTTGAAATTTTTTGCTAATGTTTTTTGCCAACATGTATGCTGCTCTGTGTTTGCTAACTTTTTGAAATTTTTTGCTATTTTTTTTTTTTTTTTATGCAAACATATATGCTGCTCTGTGTTTGCTAACATATTACTTGCCACCTTCACACTATAAAGAACATATCCTAAATTACATTTTTTTTTGTTTTATGCAGGTACGCTGGACAACAACAAGGTGCTCCACACCTGAGGTTTGCAAGTAGCCGAAAGTGGGAACCTGTGACCAAGGATGACATTTGGCTGTTTTTGGGCTTGGTGATCCTGCAGGGAGTTGTGGGCAAACCCGTGCAGAAGTGGTACTGGTCCAAGAACAAAATGATTGCCACTCCATTCTTTGGCACAGTCATGCCAGAATACCGCTTTTCCCTCATCATGAAGTACCTGCACTTTGCAAACAATGAAGAATTTGATGAGACTACCCATCCTGCACCAAAACTCAAGAAAATTTGGGAAGTATCTCAGATGATTATACAAAATTTCCATCAAACCTATGTGCCAGAAAGAGATGTCAGCATTGACAAAAGTTTAATGGCCTACAAGGGGAGGCTCAGCTGGGTGAAGTACATTGCGTCAAAGAGGGCATGATTTGGAGTGAAGACCTATATGCTGTGCGAATCCTCAACTGGCTACATCTGGAATACAGTACTGTACACTGGAAAAAGGACACAGTTCAACCCCAGATACAGCCATTATTGATTGGCAACATCTTCAGTGCTATCCCTCATTGAGCCATTGCTAGGTCAGGGCTATTGTGTCATAACTGACAATTTCTAAACCTCTCCTGAGCTTTATGAGTTCCTTCTGCAACACAGAACAGATGCCTACGGAACCGTTAGGGCTAACCGGCGCAACCTGCCATTACTGATTGCAAAAGGGAAGCTGAAGACAAGAGAAATTGTTGCCTGGCAGAAAGAAAAGATGATGGCCCTGAGATGGCATGACAAGAAAGATGTGTGCCTGATGAGTACTGTCCATGATGCCTCCACCGTTCTGGTACACAGAAAACGTGGGAAAGAAGTGATGAAGCCACAGGTGGTGATTGACTACAACAACACCATGGGAGGTGTCGACTGAGCTTACATACCCCTGTACTTCACATGAATATTAAAGAGCACCTGTCAAATCAATTTTAGGCTAAAGCTAGGTACACACTTGCAATAATTATTGTTAGAAAATGAACGATTACGACCGATCAACGATTATGCACGATTTTACTTGAACAATCATATTGTGCACAATTTTGTACATGCTGTAACAATATGATCGTTCATATATAATCCACCAACAGTGTCCACACACTAGATACAATCGCTTGAACGATGCAGGGAGGGACATGTAAAGGAGAAAGTGTACCGCAGAAACATGCACAATCACTGAACGACAGGATACTCAACACGATAGATAGTGAAATATCGTCGGCCAATCAGATCCAACGTGGCGGTCGTTCATTTCCAAGGACAATTCTCGTTCGTCGGCGTCCTTGGTCACTTTTTTTTGGCAAATCAGTTGTTCATCGACGTTCGTCAGTCCTTTCTAACGATAATTATTGGACGTGTGTATGCAGCTTTAGTCTACACGGACTGTTTCCCCAGCGCTTAACCTGAGGCTTTTTAAAGCCTATGTTTGAAGTCCCCATGCATTCCCATGGGCTAATCTACACCAGGACGTTTCCTTCAGGCATGTTTTTGAGCGTTATCTTAAACGTTGCTTGCAACATTTAAAAAATTAAAACGCTGGATAAACGCAAGAAAACGCTTCCATTGAACTAAATGGAGGCTTTTTCAAGCGTTTTTAAGCTTTTATGAAGGCTTCTATTGAAAACAATGGGGCTTTTATAAACATTTTTAGCAGGACTTTGGAATCTGGAAGCCCCCTTT
>NC_092859.1:60309002-60354788 GCF_032062135.1 Pyxicephalus adspersus
AGCTCAAGCATCATCAGGATTTCCCTTTCCTCAGCCAATCAGGGAGCAGAGCAATCAGCAGAACTTTACTATGCTGACAGCTCTGCTCCCCTGATCGCTCCTGCAGCGCTAGAGGAGCTGTGACATGTATTCTGTATGTGTAATACATGTCACAGCTCCTCTAGCGCTGCGGGAGTAGTCATGAACAACCAAACACCATCAGTGGCTATGAATAGACCTGGATGTCGTGCTTCTACCGTTGTCAACCCAGAACGCCTGACCGGTCATCACTTTTTGAATACAAAAAGTTGAATACATCCCACCTACCCAGAAAAAGCACCTACAAGGATGTGCGTGGTTTGCTGCTCAAAGACCGATGACAGAGGAAAGAAAGAAACGCAAGGAAACCAGGTTCTACTGTCCTGACTGTGATGTTGGGCTTTGTGCAGCACCCTGCTTCAAAATCTACCACACCCAGGATGTCTACTAAAAATGTAAATATTTTTTTTCCAAAATCTGCATTTAATTTATCTTATTATTTATCAATAATATTGCACCCTTGTTTGGAAAATTTCAGTTAGACATTTTTGATAAAAAAAAATTTTTTTGATAAATTACACTGTTGTGGCCTATTATTTTATTATTTTTTATAATAATGATTTATAATTATGTATTATATTATAATTTATGATTATAATGTAATAAATAAATATAATGATTATACCCGGGAGGTAATCCTAAGAATTACAGGCCCGCAATATAAACAAAAATTTCTATGCAAAAAAAAATAGGATCACTTTTTGCATCAAAAAACTGACAGAATTAGAATGCTAGGGGGGCTAGAAGATCCTGAGGCATTTTCTGTCTTCTGTACTTCCAGGATGCTAAAAAAAACACCAAAAAGCTGACATATTTGAGAGGCATTTATTAGACATTTACTGGAGTACAAAATAATATTCTGCAATATTTCCTTTTTATCTACATATTTTACATTTGTGCTAATAATAAATAACAATGTACAATTTCTCTGTGCACTAATATAGTTGGTATTGATGTCCAAAACTTAGATAACAAAGATTTGTTATCTAGTGGTGCACATTAAAAACTGGTGCACTAAACACTAAATACAGATGAACTAAATACAGATTTTAGACTACAGATAGTCACCGGGTTAAGGACATCTGACATACCAACGCCTCCCAGATAAGAACGGGGCTTCCCTGCTTGCTGTGTGCAGTACGAGGGCTTGAAAGGGGGAGGGGTTTGCATGACTTGCAAATAGTTTGCTAAACACAGCTGAGGTTGTGGGTAATCTTAGGTGAGCTTGGGTGAGCTCTTCCTGCAGCCTCTTGTAACTCTTTAATGACCAAGACAAACTCTGCAGTTGTTTCTTTTTGCATATCAAAGCACAGCTTACTCCAGAAGTTAATGAATGTCTAGGCTCCATGAATATATTTTTTTTTTGCTTTGTTTGTGATTAACTCACAGTGAGGATTTTATACAGTAACTGACCTCATGCTGCCTAATAATATGTTGAGACAAACATCTGTCCTTATTGGATTTAATAAAATATTGTACCCGTTCTGACTTACATGCAAATACAACTTAAAAACAAACCTACAGTCCCTATCTCATATATAACCCAGGGACTACCTGTACGCTGAAAAAAATGGTGTGTATGTGATCCAAGGTTGCCCCAGGATAAAGTTCTACATTCCTGCATTGTAACCTGTGAAACTAGCCAGAAATTGAACGTTGTCAGGCCAGCTGCTCTGCCCCTGCTGTGACATCAGCAGAACTCCTTGTTGCTGAATGTGAAGTCACCAGTAACTGCAGAGATTTGATTGATTAATGCCAGCTGAAATTAGTACATTGGCAGTGCAGACTCAGCAATAACCTACGAGTGATGAACAGTTATGTCTTGTCACACTGACGGCCATCCTTGTTTATCTTGAGAACATGTACATAACCTTGTTCCTTCATAAAATCAGGAAGGCACTACAGCACCTTTAGTATTTGTAGCAAATCACACTTGGTATGTAAATCCTAATAGTGAACCTCCCTAATTTACTACTTTTTGGTCTATTAAAAACCATTAAAATGTTAAAGCATTTTGTTATGTTTGTTTGTTACTTGAAAAACAATTACCTATAGATCTGTCATAAATCTGTCCTGTGTTATTTCATAGGGGACTATTTATAAAGCAGTTAATCTGCAATTCACTAAATCATTCCCTGGTGAAGAATCGATTACTGTCATTAAAACACATAGAACCGCAAGATTCTACACCAGAGAATTTCAGTGAATGTCAGATTCACTACTTTTTAAATAGACCCCATAGTGTCTTTCAGCCCTTCTATTCTCATCTTCACCTAATAATGGATCTATTTATAAAACAGGGAATCAATTAGTGCCATTGAAATACATAGACCTGAAAGATTTCCTCCAGAGAATGTTTGAGGGAATGTCAGATCCCCTGTATTATAAATATAAATAGTTATTGTCAGGAATGAAACCACTCACTCCATGAAAATCCACTCTTTAGTCAGCCCACAGAAGAAATTTAGAACCTGAATGCTCTTCTGGCAGATCAACAGATATTTCTCTAAGTGCAGGGATTTTAAATCGATAAACCATGGGAAATGTGTATGTATTGTAAAGATTTACTGCATTGGTTACTTTTTTTAATTTTGCCTCGACACCTAAAACACTAATTATCTCCAGAGGAGTTTGTTGCTGATAACTGTGGAATATATAGGTGAATATTTGGAGAAGAACTGGATATCACTCAGGTTGCATATTTAGCATAAAGGAGCGCTACAAAGCTTCAAACACTTCTAGGCAATGCTAGAGGTTCTGCAAAAGATTGCTCGGGAACATAGGCACTGCTTGTTATAAGAAAGAGACTAACTTCAGTTTAGATGCTCATTTTACAGCAGTTTTATATTATTTAAGGAAGGGGTCGGCAAACTTTTATTGGCCACTAGGCCATTTCAGTGGACTCTGAGTCCCACCCTAATGGTTCCACCCACCACCAGTGAACGCCCCCTGAAGTGAAATCCCTCCCCTCCGTATGCATTGCGGAGGAGAGGGATTTCCCTTTGGGAACTTTCCCTATTTACTGTGGCGGCGGAAGTATCAACGTCTGTCGCGGTAAATAGGGGAGGAACAGCAAGGGGATGGCACTGGAGCTCCGGCGGCTCTGGTAGTTCCTAACCATCCTGGAGGATCCGGCCGGCAACCCGCGGCTCCGGGCCGGATCAGCCACGGGGCGTTAGGCCGCAACGAATTACCGGCTAAGCCCTATCTGGCCTAAAGGCCGGAGTTTGCCAACCCCTGATTTAAGGTAATCATAGTATGTTTCTATAACACATACACCAGGAAGATTCAGCTTAACTTGTGGAAAGTCAGATTTAATGCCCAATAAAAGTATTGCTAAGTTCTCCACTTCATCTGTCTTATTCCTTCTAATATATCTGGTAAATATTCAAAGCTCAGTAAAGTAGGATAGAGATTTAGGATCACCTCAATATTGGTAAATGTTTATAGAACTGAAATAAACCAATATTGTCCACTATTAGCAATGGAGAGATCACCCAAAACTGGCCACATTTATTTATTACCAACATCTACTAGGCCTATATCTCTTGGAGGCCCCGTATTAAACCCAGGCATATTTATGCCTTTAGGAAACTCCATTTGTCAACTTAACCTCTTTTAAATAGAATATTTCCTTGATTTGTTTGGTTCTAAACTGGCTCAAAATAGTTTAAAATGTACAACTGAACTCATAAAAGAATAATATTTCTCTTGTTGATCTTCTTGTACCTGTAGGTGTGTGCCTTATGGTAAATTTAGCTTTCCACATGGCCACCAGGAAGACAGAGAGCAGAAGGGGAAAGACCGAACAGTAAGCTAAGAGACTTGGGAAGAACACTAAGTGCACAACACCGCAGTGTCATATGAACAACCTCCAGAGACTCAGAATATGAATGGAAGTCAATAGTGTTTGCTTGCCACTGTCACTTGAAAAGGTGTGACTAAAATCTAGGGACAGTGGAAACTCAGAGGGAGTCAACCTTGCTGAAGAATGAGCGATGCCAGGATAAGTCCAGCGAGTTCTCACGTATGCAACAAGCAGGAGGTCTAGAGTATTTTCCCTAATTTCCTGGGTCCTGCAACATTTCTTAATCTAACAATAATTATTAAATTCCAGATCTGTACAAACCCCATCCCCCCCCCCTTAAAAAAAACACATTCTAAAAATGGAATAAGAACTCAAATCTGTAAGTTGCTTATTTACTTGAATAGGCAAAAAAAAGTTCAAAGTTTTCAGTGTTTTACCAACATACCTAATTCTGTTTGTTAAACATTATTACAAACAAATTTAGAAATTGATAGCTGTAACACACTCCAAAAAAATTTGGACAGAGGCAAAGTAAGACTGTAAAGTTTATACATTTGATATGGCTCATCATTTAGCAGGTAACTGGTAACATATTTTTGGAAAAAAAATTGGGTATAGAGAAGCATCCACCAAAGGCTCAGGCCTTGTAGACAAAGATGGGTCGTGGCTTACCACTTTGTGCTAAACAAATTATCTGTCAATTTAAAAGAAAATATATTTCTTATCACACAAGAGTTTTACATTTATGTCTGTCACTATACACAGTTAATAATATTTTGTAAAGATTAAGGGAGTCTGGAGAAAACTCTTTACTGTGTGTAAAGGCCATGGGTGGAGACCACTGCTAAATGTACATGACATTCGATCCTTTAGGCAGTATTGCATTAAAAACTGCCATGCTACCAAGACAGACATAACCATATTGGTTTGAGAGTACTTTGAGAAATCATTGTTGCTTAACACATTTTGCCACTTCACCAAGAAATGCTCCCTAAAACTGTAATATGCAAATAGGAAGCCATACATCAGTTTGGTGCAGAAACAACGGCTAGTTCTCTGGATCCAAGCTTATTTGACATGGACCGAAAGACAATAGAAATGTGTTCTGCCATGATTTCAGCTTGTTTTTGGAAAGATCTGACATTGGATTCTATGTGCCAAAGATGAAAAAGACCACCCAGACGATTAACAGATGTGCCAAAAACTGCATCTGTGATGGTATAAGGGTGCAATAGTGCTCATGGCATGGGGGATCTGTATATATGTTAAGTCACCATTGATACAGAGGCTTACGTAGGATCATTTGTCTCTCTAAATTCCAATCAAGATGACACATTTTCCCAGGAACTCCATGTATATTTCAGCAAAATGATGCCAGGCCTAAGTCTGCACAAATTACAAAAATGTAGGTTCGTAGACAGTCTATGTGCTTGACTTGCCTTCTTGGCCTCCTTTTGAAAATGTCTGGCACATGATGAAGAGGAGAATCACACAACAGACTGTTGACCAGTTCAAGTTTTTTACCCCAAAAGAATGAGCAAAAATGCCACTTGAAAAACTGCAACAATTAGTTTTTTTTTTCACTTTTCAAACAATTAGGTAGTCAAATAAAAAGGAAAGGGGATATGACCCAACCTCTGTCCTAACTTTTTTGGAGTGTGTTGCAGGCATCATTTTCTAAATGTATTTGTGTTTATCAAAAAGAATTAGGTTTTTCGGTAATAACACTGAAAATATTTTCTTTGCCATTTTGACTGTAAAAAAAATTTCTAGTGAATCAACAAATTCAGATTTTAGTTTTTACTGCATTTTTAGAAAATATACCAACTTTATTCGCAATTGGGGTTCATAAATGATCTATCTCCTTATATCTTTATTTACAAGGATATTTGTATTTTAGGTACAGTTATCTTTTAGTTATATATGCATTTGAAAAATGAAATTCTGGCACCATTGTTTTGTTTTGAGCATGTGATGCTCATTTGTCTGGCAACTCCATGCTGTGCGCCATCACAGTATAAAACACTGTTTATTCTTTGCAGCGATGTAATTTGCAGCAGCCAGGAGATCTAAGATAGCAGCAGCCCCTGCTTCCCTTTAGTCGTGCAGCCTGATGTATTTTATGGCATTCCCAGTATCCATTGTTAGGCTATGCACAGCTGAAGGAGATTCTAGAAACTGATCAGCTCGTGACTCTGTCCTGCACTGCTATTGCCTGCTGGGACTTTAGAGCCTCTCTGCTCCCAGTCACCAGTGCCTGCTGTAGCGTTGAGCTGGGCTAATCTGTGCTGGAGTGTTAAAGATCAATAAGAGACCACCCTGCCTCAGGCTTTGGGGGGTAAACCGAGCCCTCATACTGCTATTGGGGCAGGCGCTGCCAGATAGCGATCGCTCCTAGGAAGTTTTTTTTTTTCTTCTCCACTATGTTTTTAGAACGTGGAGTTTCTATCCGTGGTCCTGTCTCTGGGGAGGCGAGGATGAAAAATAGTTTTAAGATCCTTAATGCAGGTGTCTGCAGTTCACTCAGATGTTACCTTTAAACCACTTGTGATTTATTATCTCTTTGATCAACTGAAAATCTGCAAAGATGATATCAAATGCCTGCAAGAAAGGAGAATGGGTGAGTAATACCTTAGGCTTCATCAAATTTCTCAATGATGCTGTGTATGACAGGCACCTTAAACAGAGGGAAAATCTTGCTTTCTCTGGCCTAGAATTTGTCACCTTATTCAGGTTGACATTCAAAAATTGAATTTTCAAATTTACACTGTTTTCTGGAGGCGCCATTTATGTTTTGATGGCGCTGTACTCCAGAATCAGCTGTTAGGTCTTGCTTGCATGTACTTTCCTTCCCATTTTTTGCTGCTGTATGCATTATAGATTCAGTAAAGAAAAGAGGTATAAAATGTAAACATTGTGCGTTGTCCATCGCAGGGAAAGTGGAAATGATAAAAATAACTTGATAGTGATACATGATCATGTAAATGATAGTGAACATTTAAATTTTTTTTGCTTTTCATTTAGTGTAATTTCATTTAGTTTTATTTCATTTTAATATATACAGCATATATAACCTTCAAAAATCTGGAATTTTCGAAAATCTGGCGCTCCTCAGGTCCAGGGGGGTTGCCGGATTTTTGAATGTCAACCTGTACCAAGATATTAAAATTCAGGTAAATAATCCATACGTAACACCAGAAGATGTGCACTTTTTCCTTTCCAGATACTGTGACAAAGTTTATTTCCTGATATATGTTGAGAATTAGTTTGGAATTGGAATGGTGGCACTCTCAGAACAGCACAAGGTGAGCGAAGAGGTTCCATGTACTAACCAGCAGTCTTCACCTTAGGTAAAGACCATTGTTATGCTTTTTACACAGGAATGCCCATATATTGCAGGATTTAAGGTGGATGTCTGTCCAAAGAAAACCATCTGCAAGTGTTGCAGACAGCCAGGTCATGAGGCAGGTAACTGTAAAAATGTAATGGTATGTTATAGCTGTGGGAAAGCTGGGCATAACTTCAGGAATTGTGCTGCCAGGAAAACATATGCATACATGTTGAAAAAGCATGAGACACCTGCTGTTGATGTTTTATATGATACTCTCCTAAAGGACTGAGCAATTGGGACCTATGAAGATCCATCTGTGGAGAGGGAGCCAGAAGTGGAGGACGCCCAGGGCGAAGAGAAAACATAATCCTCTGCATCATCTCCGGCAGATTTTGCTGCTCCTGTCATAGCTGCGGCAGTAGAGCCTATCAGTGTGGAGAATGCACCAGCAGTAGAGGCCCGGGCTGAGGAGTCCACAGAGGCTACCCCGATCGCAGGTGAGTCAAAAGTACAACTAAGTGTTGAAGCAAATGAGAATGTTTGTTTTTGTCTCAGCAACAACTACAGAAGAATAGGGATGAGCAAGCGAGATTAATAAGTTCGATCTCGCAGCGAATCGGGCCGTTCTCGCTTTCCAAACATTTAAGCGAGAGCGGTCTTGTGAATTGCCATGAGGTTGTGTTCTCGCCGTACAAACAAAGGAAAATGCATGGGGCGGGAACGCCCACTATTTCCGGCGTGAATGGCACAGCTGGGAGCGAATCATTTGCTCCCAGGATGCACAGCAAGGCCCAGCAGCACCAATCAGCAGAGATCTCAGAATAGGTATATATACAGGGAAGGAGGGAGGGGTTAGTCACTCCATCTTGTGCTCTGTGTGAGGGAGAGAAGCAGGGTTAGAAGTGAATAGTGACAGGGACAGGTTAGAAGCCTACTGTATGTCTAGAAATATACAGATTGTGCAGTTTTTCTTGCTACCTCTTGCTTTTTTTCAAAAAAGGCAGAAACATTTCTGTGCTACTCTACAAAAATAGATATTTCAGTCTGATACCTCTTGCAATCTATCACAAAATTCATTGTGCATTGTGACAGGGCAGGTTAGGAACCTTCTGTATATCTTGAAATATACAGACTGCGCAGTTAAAGTTGCTACCTTTTGCTATTTTTCAAAAAATGCAGAAACATTTCTGTCCTACTGTACAAAAAACACACATATTTCAGTCTGATATCTCTTGCAAGCTATCCAAAAGGCCATAAAAATGTTTGTATTTCTTTAAAATATATACAGATATTTAACTGTGATAGCACTTGCTATATATCCAGAAAGCCAGAAAGATTTCTGTATTTCTCTCAAAAAAAATACAAAGATTTAAATCTGATAGCACTTGCTATATATCCACAAAGCTAGAAAAAATTCTGTATTTCGCTCCAAAAAATAGAGATATTTAAATCTGATAGCACTTTTTATCTATCCAAGAGGCCGAAAAAATGTCTGTATTTCTCTCAAAAAATACAGATATTAAACTGTGATAGCACTTGCTATATATACATAAAATCAGAAAAAAATCTGTATTTCTCTCCAAAAAATATAGATATTTAACTCTGATAGCACTTGCTATATATCCACAAAGCCAAAAAATGTCTTTATTTCTCTAAAAAAAATACAGATATTTTATTGTGATAGCACATGTTATATATTCATAATGCCATAAAAATGTCTGTATTTCTCTCGAAAAAATACAGATATTTAAATCTGATAGCACTTGTTATCTATCCAAAAGGCCAGAAAAACCTCTGTATTTCTCTCAAAAAAATACAGATATTTAACTGTGATAGTGTAATGTGCCTGGGCACACAAACCACAGCCAACTCTAAGAATCCTTTTATCAAGCTTTATTGTTGTCATAAAACAAGACAAGGGTTATTCACAGATGATCAGTCTGATAAGCGTGATACAGAAGGGTAAGGCAAAGGCAGGTCAGGAACAATTCGAGGTCAGGGCAGGCGCAGTTCAGGCAGAATCAGGTATCAGACCAGGTTGCTATTGGTAACGACACAACAGGTTAATATGAACCAACACAGAGAACGCACCCAAGCACACTGTGCACACAGAGGCTTATAGCGGGCAATGGTGTTCAGGACAGGTTCTCCTTAAATGGCCAGAGTGCCCAATGACCTTGGCCATTTGATTGGAGAATAACTCCGATAACTCCAATCGGCCGCAGGGAATTCAGACTATGTCCCGCCCGCGGCGAGGCAGCCGAGTGCCTCGCTCCTGGGGGGTACAAGAGGCACGCGTGGTAGCACGTGCACCTCTTCCCACAGCACCCCTGGGACGTTCCCTACTTTGCACATCTGCAGGAGTGCTGAAAACAAGACTTTCTCTGTTCACGTCCATAGGGATGCTGGGGATGCCGCCTCGACCACGCTGCCTACTGCAGCGGCGTCTACCTCTGCGGCTGTTATCCCCAGGGATGCCACAGGCTCGCGGGAAAGGTAAGTTCCTTACAGATAGCACTTGCTATATATCAAAAAAGCCAGAAAAATTTCTGTATTTCTCTCAAAAAAATACAGATATTTAAATCTGATAGCAATTGTTATCTATCTAAAAGGCCAGAAAAATTTCTGTATTTCTTTTAAAAAAATACAGATTTTTAATTCTAATACCACTTGCTATTTACCAAAAAAAATTTGGTACAGGTGCATTTTTTCCAGAATAAGTAAAAGATGAGTGGTAGACGCAGGGGAAGGCATGGCGTTGGGCAACCTGCCGCATCTGGCAGGGGAATACACCCCGGGAGTCCTCCACGGTAAGACAGCAGCAGTAGGAAAGACAGTAGCAGTAGCAGCAGCAGTTGAAGGCAGTAGCACAAGTTGTCAAACAGGTCCGAGATGTGTGCCGAGCAGCAGTATGTGGTAGATTTATTGAAAGGGCGTACTACAATCATATAGCCATGTAATGATGAGAGTATTGTGGACTTGGTCCCTGGCCTCAAGTGCAGCAGGCTCTTCTTCTGCAGCAGCAGCAACCAGCACAGCTGTGACAGGAGCAAAGACAGGAGTTAGAGTGGCTAATACCTGTACCTGTGCCTGTACCTCCTGATGACTCTCCCTTGTTGTTTGACAAACAGCCTGAGGATCTGTCATTGCAAATTTCAGAGCAGGAGGCTGACTTTGAGACCCTTGGAGAGTGTGGTCAGCACTTAGTGGGTGAGGGTTCTGCATCAGTGGCTGCATTTGCAGAGGTTGGATGAAAATGAGGATGATGATGACCGTGATGTCACCTGGGAACCACCAGTGCATGTAAGGGCTAGCAGCAGGTCCGAAACAGACATAGAGGAAAGGAAGCAGCAACTGACTGGGGATGGAGGGGGCCACAAATCTACCTCATGTGAGTCCCAAAGAACACACAGACGAGTGGGCACAAGCAGGGAAACAGTCATAGACGATGTGACTGTGGGGGAGATGGTGCTGGAGCAAATGCAGGGCACCTAGCAGACACAGAGGCAGGCAAAGAAAAAGAGCAGCAGAGTGGTTGCACGCACCTCTCCAGTGTGGTTCTTTTAAACTCTAAAAAGATGATGACAGGTGCGTAGCACTCTTCTTCCTGTGCCACAGGCAGATTTGCAGAGGACAGGCCGGATCACATTTGGGTACAACATCCCTGCTTTCCCACATGGGCAAGAACTACAAACCAAAGTGGGAGCAGTACTTGCGTTCTCTTGAAGGAGGTGCAACCACGTCATCATCTCTTCTTCCACCTCCATTGACTCCTTCTACACCTCCAACTGTCATTCCTACTACGTCTCAGGTGACATCCAGATTCAAGCTGCGAGGAAGTATCAGCTTCTGGCATCAGAAGATCTTTGTCGCCGAAAGATGGGTACTTCAGTGACCCCTTCAGCTCCCCTAGCTCCCAGTCCTTTCAGCTCACCCTACCACAGTTCTGCACAAGGCATCAGGCTATGGGCCCAACCAACAAAAGAGTCATCTAACTCAATTCACGTCTAGCCAAACTATTGGCCTTGCAGCTACTGCCGTACAGCATTGTGGACCAAGCAGGCATTACTTCTCCCACACAGCTGTTCCCAGTATACATGCACATATAACTTCTCCCGGGCATTGACATTCTTGGTGTCTAGTCAAATCCACATCACCATGGACAGCTGGACAACCAGGCATGGAGTGGGGCGCTACCTGTCCTTCACCGCTCACTGGGTGGCCTTGCATAGCTCAGAGATATTGCAGCACCTGGTACCCCTGTCGAGGGGTGTGGTGGGAAAGCATGGGCCACCCCAGTCCTCTCCCTCCTCCTTCATTCCTTCTACCGGCAAACTCTCTCTTTTCGACACTCCTCCTGAACGGCCAGCAGTGGAGGACACTGTGGTTAAGCGGGCACGCCACTACGGCTCCCTCAAGCACACGTCCTTGGCAGAGAAAATTCACACTGCCAGAGAACTCTTTTCTGATTTGCACAGAGAGGCTGAGGCTTGGCTCACGCCCCTCCCCCCCCTTCCCAGCTCACAACATGCAATGTAGTGTGCGACAACGGGGCCAACCCTGTGGCCGTGCTACACATGGGCCACATAACACATGTGCCCTGCTTTGCGCACGTACTGAACCTGGTGGTGCAGAAGTTCCTGCACGTACCCAGGACTGCAGGACTTACTGGGACAGGCTTGCTCCATCTGCAGCCATGTACGCCGATCCCCTACTGCCGCCGCGGCGCTTAGCAAAATCCAGCACCTACAGAGGCTTCCACTGCATAGACTGGTTTTTGACACTGTGACGAGTTGGAACTCCACCCTGCACATGCTCCAGCGTCTGTTTGAGCAAAATCTAGCCATCCGCCATTATTTGGTCAGCGTGGTGCATGGAGGCAGCGGGGCCCTTGGTACAGCCACACAGCTGAGCTATTTTACCAGTGACCAGTGGCTCCAAATGGAGACACTGTGCAAGGTACTGGCCCCCTTTGAGCAGGCTACAAACGTTGTGAGTCAGGAGCGGTCAAGCTGGAACAATGTCATACCCATCATCTTTCTGCTTGATAATTCTGTGTGGCCTGATGGAAAGTTGCGATGGGAGAGGAGGGGAAGAAATGGGGGAGGAGGATGAGGGTGACATTACACTCCATAGCGCACAGCCAGCATCAGGAGGAGCAAGAAGGGACACTGGCCAGCATCAGGAGGTTCAAGAGGAGGAAGAGGAAATTGATGATGAGGGAGACCATGTTGGGGCTGCATGACAGGACCAGTCAAACCCGCATTTGTGCTGTCATGCCCCAGGCATTGTGCGGGCAATGGAACAACAGGAACTGCTGCAGCTTGAAGAGGTGGAGGTGGGTGATTTTGAGGAAGGAGGAAGATGTTTTGGCGACTACTATGAGACAGAAGGAGGATGAGCCCAGGATGTTGCAATGCCTACGGAAGGACCGCCGTATTTGCAGCATCAAAAACCAGGATGATTACTGGCTGGCCACCCTTCTGGATCACCGCTACAAAGACAAAATGTCACAGTTTCTACCCAACTCAGCACATGAGAAAGAAAAGGTGACCTGCCTGCAGAATACTATGCGACTGGCTGTGTGAGGAGTTCCGCGCACCACATTCCACACAGGGAGCTCAGGTGGACACCGCCTTCACCGTATCCAAGTGTAGCAGTGGCAGCAGCATCAGCAGTAGTTGCAGCAGGCCCCACACATCCAATAGTGTAGGCCAAGACAGACGGTAGCAGCAACAGCAGCATCAGGGGGAGGCAGTGGGCCCTGAGACAGAGCATGGAGCGCATTGGTAACTGACATCTGGAGCTGGGTGAATTGCATTGTCAATGACACCCAGAAGTGTGTAATACAATTTATGTGAATATAGCACTGACAGGCGGCAGCAGCAACAGCAGGATGAGGAGGCGGTGGGCCCTGAGACGGACCGGGAATGGCATTGGTAACTGGCATCTAGAGCTGGGTGCAGTGCATCGTCAATGCCAACTCGAAATGTGTAATGCAAATATTGGAAATTTGGTCTTAAGGGCCGGACCAAGATTTTTTGTGCGCCATCACTGTTGCTGTGGTCTGTGATACCTGAAGCGTTAGAAAGGTGCACAATATTGCTAGTTTGCATCATGAAGTGGATGACATGATGCCAACCCTCAATCTTACAATACTTAGCTGAAAAATTAGGGAAAGGCAACGGTACCTATCAGTGTGGCAGTACTGGGGGTTTTCATCTGCAGTTTGTTGCCCTCCCGGAAGCAGCAGAAATGTAAAGTAAATTGCTAGCTGGCACAATGGCAGGCATGACATTGCCAAAGAATGCCACCCCTGGATGGTGCGATAACTAGCGGAAAAATTCAGCCGAGGCACGCTCAGCTGATCGGATGTTTGGTGGTAGGCAGCTACAAACTCAGCACAGGAGAAGTGTGGGTTCACAGAGGCATCCTGGTTGGCCTAGTGGGTGCTTGTATCAGTCAATTAGTGACATCTGCAGTGGAGATATGATAGTTGTTAGTAACCCACCTTTCGATCATTTTCAAAAAGATGAGGCCATTGACATTTTCCGGCGACAGTCGTGATCGGTTGTCCGTTATCTCTCCGCCAGCGGCACTGAAGGTTCTTTCGGACAGAAAACGTCATGCACAAAAGAAGCTTGATGGCAAACTGTCCCAACTGCAGGCAGATTTCAAGCCTGTTGACCCAAAAATAATAGTATCACTACTGTCAGGACAGGCATCCTCCTCATTACTGCTGTGGTCAACACCACCACCAACAGCCAGAAAAGAGCCAACGTAATCGTGCACCATGCCCTTCATCTGTTCTCGATGGTTATGCCCCTGCACTTCACTTGTTTGAGGTGGCCGCATCAGGTTTCGCTAGGCATTTAGGGGTTCCCTGGGCTCATCCTCCACCTGTCCCTTAGTAGGTGCCAAAACATCTTCCTCCACATCACCCACCTCCTCCTATTCAAGCTGCAGCAGTTCCTGTTGTTCTATCGCCCGCACAATGCCTGGGGGTGACAGCACAAATGCGGGTTGGACGGGTCCTGTCCAGCAGCCCCAACATGGTTTTCCTCCTCATCATCATCATAATCATCTTCCTCCTCCTCTTGAATTTCCTGATGCTGGACAGTGCCCCTTCTTGCTCCTGATGCTGGCTGTGCACTATGGAGTGTAATGTCACCCTCATCCTCCTCCCCCATTTCTTCCCCTCCTCTCCCATCGCCACTTTCCATCAGGCCACACAGGGTATTATCTAGCAGAAAGATGATGGGAATGACATTGCTCCAGTCTGACGGCTCCTGGCAACGTTTTTGGCCTGCTCAAAGGGGGTTAGTACCTTGCACAGTGTCTCCATCTGCAGCCACTGGTCACTGGTAAAATAGCTCAGTTGTGTGGCTGTACAAAGGGCCCTGCTACCTCCATGAAAAAGTAATAGTGGTTGGATAGCTTTTGCTCACACAGACGCTGGAGCATGTGCAGGGTGGAGTTCCATCAAGTCACAGTGTCACAAGTCAGTCTATGCAGTGGAAGCCTCTGTTGGCGCTGGATCTTGCTAAGCGCCGCGGCGGCAGTAGGGGATTGGCGTACATGGCTGCAGATGGAGCAAGCCTGTCTCAGTAAGTCCTGCAAACCTGGGTACATGCGGAGGAACTTCTGCACCACCAGGTTCAGTACGTGCGCAAAGCAGGACACGTGTTTTATGCAGCCCATTTGCAGCACGGCCACAAGGTTGGCCCCATTGTCGCACACAACGTTGCCTGTTCTAAGCCGGGAGGGCGTCAGCCAAGCCTCAGCCTCTCTGTGCAAAGGGGACAGGAGTTCTTAGGTGGTGTGTACAGAAGAAGAACCTGCTGCACTTGAGGCCCCTGAGACCCAGTCCACAATACTCTCAACATGCCGTGGCTGTATGATTGTAGTACGCCCTCTCAATAAATATACCAGCGTACTGGTGCTCCACACACATCCCAGACCTGCTTGACAACTTGTGCTGCTGCCTCCAACGGTTTGGTGCTGCTGCTGTCCTACAGTGGCGGACTCCCGGGAATTATGCCCCCTGCCAGATGCGGCAGGTTGCCCAACGCCACTCCTTCCCCTTCGTCTACCACTCATCTTTTACTTATTCTGGAAAAAATGCACCTGTACCAAACAGTTTAGTTGGTAATTAGCAAGTGAATTAAATATCTGTATTTTTTTGAAATACACTATATATTGAAATATATAGCAAGTGCTATCAGAGTAAAATATCTGTATTGTTTTGAAAGAAATACTGAAATTTTTCTGGCTTTGTCGATATATAGCAAGTGCCATCTCAGTTAAATATCTGTATTTTTTGAGAGAAATACAGAAATTTTTCTGGCCTTTGGATAGATAACAAGTGCTATCAGATTTAAATATCTGTATTTTTTGGAGAGAAAAACTAAAATTTTTCTGGCTTTGAGGATATATAGCAAGTGCTATCAGAGTAAAATATCTGTATTTTTTTGAGAGAAATACAGACATTTTTCTGGCCTTTTGGATAGATACTAAGTGCTATCAGAAATAAATATCTGTATTTTTTTGAGAGAAAAAACTGAATTTTTATGGCTTTTTGGATAGATTCCAAGTGCTGTCAGAATTAAATATCTGTATTTTTTTGAGAGACATACATATTTTTTCTGGCCCTTTGGATAAAAATATCTGTATTTTTCGAGAGAAATACATAAATTTTCCTGGCTTTGTCGATATATAGCAAGTGCTATCACAGTTAAATATCTGTACTTTTTTGGGAGAAATACAGAATTTTTTCTGACTTTGTGGATATATAGCAAGTGCTATCAGAAATAAATATCTGTATTTTTTTGAGAGAAATTCAGAATTTTTATGGCTTTTTGGATAGATTCCAAGTGCTGTCAGAATTAAATATCTGTATTTTTTTGAGAGACAAAAATATTTTTTTCTGGCCCTTTGGATAACAAGTGCTATCAGAGTAAAATATCTGTATTTTTTGAGAGAAATACAGAAATTTTTCTGGGTGCTATCACAGTTAAATATCTGTATTTTTTTGGGAGAAATACAGAATTTTTTCTGGCTTTCTGGATATATAGCAAATGCTATCACGGGTAAACATCTGTATTTTTTTGAGAGAAATACAGAATTTTTTATGGCCTTTTGGATAGCTTGCAAGAGGTATCAGACTGAAATATGTGTGTTTTTTGTACAGTAGGACAGAAATGTTTCTGCATTTTTTGAAAAAAAGCAAAAGGTAGCAACTTTAACTGCACAATCTGTATATTTTAAGATATACAGAAGGCTCCCAATCTGCCCTGTCACAATGCTCAATGGCTTTTGTGACAGATTGCAAGAGGTATTAGACTGAAATATCTCTTTTTGTAAAGTAGCACAGAAATGTTGTTGCCTTTTAGGATAAACAGCCCGATTCGCCATTGGACCGAACTTAATAATCTCATCCCTAAAATACACACATCTGGGTGTCATTGACGATGTACTACACCCATCTCTAGATGCCAGTTACAAATGCCGTCCACGCTCCATCTCAGGGCCCACTGCCTCCTCCTGATCCTGTTGCTGCTGCCGCCTGCCCAGTACTCTATTCACAAAAATGGTAATATACACTTCTGGGTGTCATTGACGTTGCACTACACCCAGCTCAAGATGCCAGTTACTAATGCCGTCCACACCCCGTCTCAGGGCCCCCGCCTCCTCCTCCTGCTGTTACTGCTGCCGCCTGCTGAGTACCCAAATCTAGATGCCAGTTAACAATGCCTTCCACACTCTGTCTCAGGGCCCACCACCTACCTTACCTGCTGTTGCGGCTGCCGCCTGCCCAGTGCCCAGCTCTAGATGCCCGTTACCAATGCCGTCCACACTCCGTCTCAGGGCCCACCACCTCTTCCTCCTGCTGTTTCTGCTGTCATCTGCCTAGTACCCGCCTCTAGATGCCAGTTACCAATGCTGTCCATGCCGCATTTTACAAAGTTACAGCTAGCAGAAAGGAAAAGCCAGTCCCCTACACAGCAATGTCTCCAATAGTTACAGCTTTTACATTGTCCATATAGGTGATGGCCTCAACCTCTAATGCCATCCCTGCTCTGTCTCAGGGCCCACCACCTCCTCCTCAAAAGCTACAGATTCTACACTGTCCATATAGGTGATGGCCTCAACCTCTAATGCCTTCCTTTCTCCGTCTCAGGGCCCACCGCCTCCTCCTCATGCTGTTACTGCTGCTGCCTGCCCAGTAACCATCTCTAGATGCCAGTTACCAATGCCGTTCACACTCCATCTCAGGGCCCACCGTCTCCTCCTCCTCCTGCTGTTGCTGCTGCCACTTGTCAGTACTCTATTTACTAAAATTGTACACTTCTGGGTGGCATTGATGATGCACTACACCCAGCTCTCCATGACTCATACCAATGCAGTCTCACTGGCGACAGCTGACCAGAGGCCACACATTGTTACTGCTCTCGCTGACCCACGCTCTGTCTCTGGTCCTCTATCCTTTTGCCTAATGTCACTGTACTACTTGTCCACAACTTTATGGTTGTCATTCCTAACACATGGTATTCAGGTCATTATGCCAGCTAGCAATAATTATTATTAATAAACAGGACTTATATAATGTAAACAAATATTGCAGCTACGCAAATTCAATAGTGGTGCGTAAAATAAATAGCAATGGGTTTTCCTGCTGTTTTGAGGGCAGAGACTGTTGCTAGTGGGTTGAATTCACCCGTTCTGAATGTCCTAATGTTTATGCTGCCTTCTGGACCCTGTCAATCATGCAAAAACCCTATTTGCTTGCTGTCACTTTGCCTGCCATTTTCTGGAAAACCACAAGGTCTTTTGGAACTTTTGTATTTTTTCCTTGTTGCCACTGTTCTCCTACACTTACCCAGCAAATTTGCTGGTTCTAACATGTATAGAATGGAAATTTTATATGTATGGAAATTTTCGCGAGACTGTCGAGAGGTTTTGTGGCTCATCACCAAAGAAGAACCCCAGCTTGCAGAACCACCTGAAGATGCCTCAGAAACATTGGAACCCTCAGGTATGCCAGTAGAAAGTGAAGAGGAGGAAGAAATGGTGCTATTCACGGATTTGAAACTTGTGAGGTATATCAACAGGCATATCAAGTTTAGAGTGAGATCATAAAGGTTGGCGGGTAGAGGTACCTTTTAATTATTCACCCCCTTTGTAAACATTTAAAATTTAAATTGAAGAAAAAATTAAGAAAATAATAGGGGGGAGGGGGATAAGGAGTTAAGGGTTAAACAAGGGAGGAGGGGAGGAAAGGGTCAGGGTTCCCTGTTTGAATTATACATGATTATAATCTAACCACTGATCCCATGTGTTGTAGAACTTGTTAGAGGGGGGACTAGAATGCCATCTATTCAAATTTCTAGCCATTGCACAAAACAGGGGTGGGTAATTATCTGTGTACAGATCATGGTGAGAAGAGATAATCTGAATGCCTAGATAGGTGATTGCTTTGGATTTCCATGTGAGGTCAAATTTATCGTTGAGTTGGGCGATTATGTTTGGGGTCAATGAAATATTAATGGCCTCAAATTTGGCTATATTGAATTTTAGACCTGACACCACTGAAAAGGAGCTCAACTCTTTAAATAAATTGGGTAAGGAGATGAAAGGAGAAGTCATATACCTTAAGACGTCATTGGCAAAAAGTCCACATTTATGTTCTATAGGACCACATTGAATGCCCTTGATGTGAAGATTAAGCTTTACAGCTAATGCTAAGGGTTCAAATGCTAAAGCGAAAAGTAAGGGAGAGGAGGGCAGCCTTTTCTGGTGCCTCTGCGGATATTAATCAAGGGTGAATAGTATCCTTTAATTGCTATTTTGGCAGAGGGGGAGGAGTATAGAGAGGATATAATCCAACAAAACACTAGGCCAAAGCCCATTTTAAGAAGAAGGGTCTATTGTACGTCTAGTTTGTTCACGGGCTTGTTGATGGTGAAGAAATCCCACCTGGTCCGGATGGATGTACTGATCTAGGAAGCAACCTAGGCGTAGGGATAGAATTTTCGTCATAATTTTAGGACTGCAATTTATTAGGGAGATAAATCTATAATTATAGACTTCAGCAGGGTCCTTGCCAGGTTTGAGGATAACACTAGTTAGGACTTTATTATTTTCTACAGGCACTTCATTCCCTTTGCAAAGGAAATTAAAATAGTCTGAAAGGCGATTTGTTAATATCTCGCTAAAAATCCTATAATAAAGGTTGGGTAAGCCATCCGGACCAGGTGAACTATTAGTTTTAAGATATTTAATGACTCCCATGACTTCCTCAGGCTTAAACTTTTTCTCTAAGATTTTACGTTATCTCGGATTTGGGAGCCTAGAAAAAAATGTTTCAATTTTAGAACTATCTTTGGTTCTTCATAGAGCATCTGGTAGAAACTATGAAATGCTTCCAAGACCAATTTTGGGTTTTGAAGTAATCTTCCATCACCAGCTTGATTTTTGGAAGCGCAGTTGTTTGTGCCCCAGGATTCAGTTTATTTGAAGTGTGCCAAGTTTGTCGCCCAAAGTAAAAAAATTTATGTCTGGCCCATCGCAGTGTTTTTTCCGCCTTGGTTGTGAGGCAGAGGTTTAGTTCTGTGCGCAGGACTTCAATTTAGTTGGGAACATCTATGTGAGGATTTTGTTTTTGTTGTAGTTGTAACTTGAATAGTTGTTGTTTTTGGTCAATGAGGAGTGTGGCTTGTTTTTTAAGTTTCGTACCCAGGGATATAAATTAGCCCCTAATATGGGCCTTATGAGCCTCCCAATTAGTAGAAGGATCTAGTGAAGAGGTCGGCAAACTCCAGCCTTTAGGCCACATATGGCCTAGCCAGTAGTCCGTTCTGGCCTAATCCCGTCCGGCAAGCTCTTGAGCCTCCTTGTTGTGGCTCCCTTCCCTATTTACCACGGCCAGCATTAACACTTCTGCTGCCGAGGTAAGGAGACACTCCCTCTCCTCCATATGCATTTCGGAGGATAGGGATTTCCCTTCAGGGGGCGTTCCTGGTTGGTGGAATGTGGGAGGAAACTGACGTACCCGGAGGAAACCCACGCAGATACAGAGAGAACCTGCAACCTCCATGCAGATAGTGTCCTGGCCGAGATTCAAACCTGGGACTCAGCGCTGCAAAGACCGGAGTGCTAAACCCTAAGCCATTGATCTTGGGATAATGAATCATGATAAACATACATTTAAATAAATAAGTATATTATCATATGAGATGGATTATTTTGATCATGATGAAAAGAAACTTAGTATTTTCTTGTCATTAAGTAAATTATTCTACAAAGCACCTATACTAGTCCCATTCCAAGAAAAAACTGCTTTAAACCTGTTCTAATAACGGTTATGAAATTTTTATTTATTTATTTATTTATTTATTTGAACTCCTCATCATTGGAACCTACGTTAACATTAATGATAACGTTTTCAATGTTTTTAGTGAAAAGAGTGTTCAGCATGCCATCCTAATGATGGATAATGTCCCCTTTCATAAAACTAGCCAGGTTTTCAAAGAGCTTGGTTAAAAGTAAGGGACACCAACTCCTATTTATACCACTATACTCTCCATTTCCTAATCCTGTTGAGAACATGTTCTCTAAATGGAAAGAAGTAGTAAGAATAAATAGACTAATTAATTTGGGTTATTTATTAGAAAGCATCAATAGTGTATTTTTAACAATAATATAGCAGGATTGCTCAAATTATTATACAAAAATGTTTAGCTTTTTGCCTAAATACCTAAGAGGAGAAAGCATTAATGATTATTAAGTCATTTAATTAATTATTACATATTTATATTTAATGTTTCCTGAGAAAAACGTTTATGGTAAAAATATTGTGTTATATTTAATTATATAATACATTTATGGAATTATGAATAATTAGGGGGTCTAAATTTTTTTGTGAAGTTTGAATGCAATAGAATGTTTGGGCAGGGGTGAAAATTTGTTTGATTATGTTTGGTTGCAAAAGTGTGAAGTTTGAATGCAAAAGTGTGAAGGTAAAATGTGATGTAATATGCTAATGTATTTTCCATGTTGATTGAAGGAAGGCAACATACAGACCATTTAACCACAGAACTACTGGCTAGGAAGCTAATGCTCTACTGCAGGGGTGTCAAACTCTGGCCCTCAAGGTCCTTTTTTTTTGGCCCCCCAAAGAATTCCAAAAATGAACTACATCTGGCCCACCCGCCCGCGTTACTACCTCACATCATCATTTTCAATACATAGACAATATTCCTGCATACTGTTAAAGGTAAAAAATATATGTATTCATTTTTGCTTAATCTTGCTATATACGGAATAGTTATCAAAAATCTGCTTACGCTTCAATTATAGAAAAAGGACCTTGGGCCTCTTTTAAGAGAGGAACATGATGACCTTGGCTAAATTATGGCCTGTGGTTTCCTAAACGCCCAGGGTAGGGGGAGCAAGCATGTTATCTTAAAAGAAACAGTTTGCAGCTGGGCAGTTTGTCACATCTTAAGGAGGAACAGGACTCAAGGCTGAATGAAACAACAACAACCACAGTGCTGATAAGGGATATTAATCATGTTTGCTGATGTGTAACATTTCTGTACAATACTATATGTTTTGTTCTGTATAAATATGGGAGTTTCTATGCTGAATGTCAGACTTCTCCTTCAGTGTGCCTTGAGCACGTGTTAACTGATTGTGAGAATCTCCATGCATGAATAAAGAAACTTTGCTTCACTGAACACAAGGGACTCCTGATGCTTCGTGAATAAGGCTATTGCCTTCCACAATACCCATCGTGTGACACAAAGCCTAGGCAATGATCATATGGTGCCTGACTTCCAGGGGCATTGTGTTTGTTATAATCCATTAGAGACCGCATAATAATGCATGTAATATTTAGTGTCAGATAACTTGTGATGTGAGAGGATCAACAACATATAGCCTGCAAAGATAGATAGAAATTAGTCTTTTCAACCCTAAAGTGTGTGTAGAGGGGTTTGTTTTTGTTAGTTATGGATGAAGTAGTAAATTCCTCAATTTTTTCAATAAATTTCAAGTTTGGCCCCTGACTTGGTCTAAGTTTTTAATTTCGGCCCTCTGTGTATTTCAGTTTGACACCCCTGCTCTACTGTATTGGCCAGTTTAAAAAAAAGACAAAAAATGAAAACAATAAGGTTTTATTTGATGTTTTTATCAAGTGGCTATAACCTAGTAGCATAGCATGCATAACAATCAGAAACAGGAACTTTACCAGCTTAAAAATATGAACCACATTCTCTGGTAGTTTTAAAAACAAAAACAAAGCTTAACTGCATAAAAAAAGCTGGAAAACCTAAAACCGTTTATATATTAAACTTGGAATATAGTTGTAGAGTAGAATAGCTGTTAAATGCAATCCAAAACTAACTCAATGTAGTGTTGTCCTAAGAAACAGAATTGCTTCTGCCAGATCCTCTTTCATAAGAGCTCTTAAATCTGACTTGATTATTTTTAGAGCTGTCTTTCAACACTGACTTGGGTGGGTGGCATTGCTGTTACGGTTCTAGCCACAGCACTAATAATCTCGGGATAAACAAGGATGGCTTCTTCTACAGTCAGGTTTGATGAACAATCATACTTTTCTACTTCTTTTAATTCTTTCTTTAAAAAACTCCTGCTGGAATCTTTTTATTTGGACATTTTCTGGTTGTTTATCTTTTATGCATATGCAACGTCGCTTTGCTGTTGAAAGTTCCATTTTGTCCAAGTGTCACAGATCAGCTGCATTGCTGATCTGGTACTTGTTGTCCTCCTGATAGTGTCTGATTAGCAGCAGCTGTTCCCATCTTGCTTTAGCTGCTCTGCTGGCTCTGGACTTAGGGGTGTTGCTGAGCCATTCCTGCTAATTGATTCTCACCTAACTTTCTAGTCCCCACCCAGCTAGCCTGTCAGTATCCTTATATATGCTAGGCTCAGTCAGACACCTATTGCCTCAGCAATAGGTGTTACGACCTGAGGTTCCTGTGGGCATTCGGATCCCAGTCTTGTTTTCTTGTTCCTGACTTTGGCTTGCCCTGACCCGGTCCCGTTTTTGGTTTTGAATCTGCCTGTCGCTTTTGTACTTTGTCTTCGGTTATCTCCAGCTGTCAGCTGCTACCTGCACGGGTGAGTCTGAGGGATGCAACCTGCGTGCCATTCGCAGCAAAGCCCAGCACCCCTTGCGGGGTGCTCTGGTGAACACCGGGCGGTACCTTAAACTCTGCACCTCTGATATCACCTCGGCTAAACGTGCTGGTAGCACAGAGGGTCCACCTCCTGTTCAAGTGTCTGTAGCGTGACATCAAGTAGGAATCAAAATCCAATTCTTCATGTGAAGAGGATGATCCTGAGTTACCAGTGCTTATAGCTTCATCCAGTGGTGGTGTTTCAGGTAGTAATCCCTTCATGAGAACTGCTACATCATCGAGGGCCTTTTTTGCAGTTTTTCCAGAGAAACACCAAGTTTTTTTAGCCATTTCTCCGTTTAGGCCCAAAAAGGCTGGCTGTGAAAAGGATAGTAGTACATTATTCTTTACTACCATTTCAATAATGTGGCTTTTGAATTTTTTTGGTGTCATTGTTATGGTAATTTTGTCAGATAAACAGAATCTTCCTAGTTGTGTTTGGTCTCTAGTAGATTTTTGAACATTTTTTATCCCAGAAGTAGATAGAATATTTTCATTGATATCTTTCTCATTCACAACTTCTAACACTTTAGGAAGAAAACGCTGCAAGTGTCTTTTCAAATCTGATGCTCTTGTAGGTGCATTTTTGTTGAAAAAAATGCTAATTTTTGCATCACATTGTTTTTCACCATCATCTTCAAGAATACATTGGCACATGTAATGTTTCCTATCACTTGATAATGTAAAGTGCTCATAAACAGCAGACTTTATCATGTTTGTTGACAGACTTTTTGCCATTGTGAATGGGGTGCTGCTTTCACTAAAATATAAATATAAAATATGTTATACTAACTGGCATATTCTTTTATTTTATAATTTCATTTACTTTTCAAACAAATAACAGTTGAATTTGTAAACCATCAATTACAACATACCAGAAAATATCAACACAGGTGAATTAGCATACCATATACTAACAAATTAACAATACTGAGATACAGACATTAACTTAACATTACTTAACAATTATCATGCAATTAAATTCAGGTAAACAAAGTCTTACAATAGAGGATACATTAGAAAACCATCATAATTCTGCGTGAAACGTATTACAAGACTACAGGTGGGTCATTGTCCATTAGCCTGGTGACATACCAGGAAGTCTGCCCAAACATGGATATTTTACACCGTTTAGTAGCCAGTGGTAGCATATTTATATATGACTCCCATAGCTCAAAGAAATGTTGTGTCTTTAAATCTTTGTGAATTGAAGCTCATATCCAGTCCATTTGGAAGACATGTCTAAGTTTTACTAAAATAAATGCAAAGTAGGGGGGTCTGCACTTATCCATATATGTAAAATTGCCTTCTTGGCCACCATTGATAGAATGGGGGGAGTCTGCTGCATCCTCTGGTTACCCAGACCTGTTGAGACAATACTCCAAAAAGAGCCCAGGTAGGAGTAAGCGGGAGATATGTTACCAGGTGGTTCGGTGCAAACCGCACCACCTGCCTCCAAAATCTTTTAACTAGGGGACAGCCCCAGAACACATGGAACAAATCTGCATCAACTCCACCACATTTCACACAATGGGGCGTCTCACTCAAACCCATAAGATGGGAGCGGTGTGGAGAAACATGTGCACCATGACAAAATTTGAACACCATTTCTCTATACATGGAGGAGGGAATCCCCCTCCAGGTTCTACGATAGTCAGACCGAATTTCTGTTGGGGACCTATTCGGAAGAAACACATGCCATCTACTTAAACCTGTACTCCTCTTAATTAAGTTGGTTTGTAAGCCAAATAAACTTCTGTTATGGCTCTCTTTTCTGGATTCTGCCTAAACAACAATTTATCCAGCACATTGGTCCAAGCTTTATCCGAAAATCTCCGTGTTATTGTGGAGACAAAGGAGCGGATTTGATGGTACGCAAAAACCTCCCTTTCCAGAAATGGGTATAGAGACACTTGCAGCTACATAGAAAATGGGCTTCTAAGTCAGATTATTAGTGAAAGATTTAACCATCCGTTGTCGTATCACCCGTCTCTCCTCAACTGTTCTATCCTGGATTACCAATGGTAAATCTGGGTTATGCACTATCGGAAGGTGAAGGGTAGAGTGACTAGTTGGAAAAATCCCCTTATTTTGTGCCGCGCTTGCCAGCCTGAGTATAAGAGTGGATTTGTTATCACCTCAGCTGGGAGCAGCTCCCTGTGCAGTTGTAGCATATATTTAAGGGTACATTTCGGGAACATTTGCTGTTCAAAAGGGTGTCGGCATAATCATTTGTATCATCATGTATCATTTGTATCATCTTAATCAGATTCACTCTGCCCAGATAGGAAAGAGTAAATGAGGACCATTTGTGTAGTTGAGTCTTAGCAACAGGCCACAACAGTTTGACATTGGCGTTGTACAGTTTAGCCGTTTTTGTGTTGATTTGAAGTCCTAGGTATTGCAGTTTCTCCTTGCACCAGACCACAGAATATAAAGAACCCCAGACAGGTCTAACACAATTGGTCAGGTACAGGGCTTTCGATTTATCCAAATTAATAGAGATCCAGAGACTGAGCCGTACTGGGTAAAAAGATTCAGGATAGCCGGGAGGCTAGTCCTTGGGTCAGTAATATACTGGGACCAGTAATAACTGGTCTGCAAATGCCGTTATTTTTACCCTCTTGGTACCTGTTAGTATACTCACAAAATCCGGAAACATTCAAGAAGTCCCAGCAATGGGTCTAATGCCAGATTAAACAGCAGTGGCGAGAGTGGGCATCCCTGGCGGGTACCTCTGCTCATCTCCACTGGGGAGGACAGGGTACCGTTAATAAACAGTCGAGTTTGCGGTAGACTATGGATATATTGAATAAAAGTTGAGAAGGTATGACCAAACAGCCGTTGAGCCAGCACTGCGTGCAAGTGTGGCAATTCTACCTTATCAAATGCCTTCTCAGCATCTAAACTTAATAGCATTGTTTTAGGGGAGTTGGGGGCAGATGCTGCGACTGTTTCTGCTATTGCTGTGCGGACACCTATAGTAGAATGTTTGTCCCGGACAAATCCCAATTGGTGTTTGGTAAGCTGGGAGGGCAAAAAGTTTTTAAGCTTATTGGCCATTAACTTCGCCAAAATCTTAAAATCGCAATTCAAAAGTAATATCGACCTAAAGAACGAGACCAAGGTTAAATCTTTACCTTCTTTAGGAACAAGTATCGTATAGGCCTCAGGAAATAGAAATTGTTGTAAGAGAATAGTGTTGTAAACCTCAGTCAGGAGGAGTGTCACTTCCTCTTGGAATAGCTTATAAAATTTAGCTGCATAGCCATCCGGGCCGGGGTTTTTTTTGATTGGCCATGGACTTTATTGTCTTCTGGACCTCTTCCAGTAAAATTGGTTTGTTAAGGACCTCCCTATTATCTGGGCCCAGTTAAGGGAACCTAGCCTTAGTCAGCAAATCATCTAATAACACGGGCTGTACTGGTTGGGCTGAGTAAAGTTGTCTATAGTAGTTCGCAAAAAATGTTATTATTTCCATTGAAGAATTGTGAGTTACTCGGGACATGGGATCAACTATCTTTAAAATATGACGTTTGGGTCCCTGGGGTTTGGTTAATTTTGCCAACAATGAGCCCACTTTATTGCCCCACCTGTAAAACCTGTGCTTTTGGTACCTAAGTTGTGTTTCTACTCTGGAGGCAACATAAGTGTTAAAACAGGTAACCGCCACCTGCCATTTCAATTTTGCAGCCTGTGAACCAGTTCCTAGAAAATCCCTATAGGCCCTAGTTACCTTGCACTGTAACTCCTCGTGTACGTTGAGGTGTTCCCTGCGTTTACCCCTAGTGTAGTCCATGAGATAGCAGTATGGGCGTATTCCAATGTTCAAGATTGTCATCGAGGCTATTGTCCCAGTGGGTTTTCACATAATTTGTGAAATCCAGTGATCCTAATAAAAATGTTGGGAATATCCATTGAAATGTCCTGTTAATGCATTCGGGAAAATCTAAGGCCAGCATGACAGGAGCATTATCAGATATAGTAAATCTGCCATTGATGCAGAGTAGAGAGATTCATCAATTAAAATATAATCAATTTTTGAAAAAGACATATGGGCCTTAGAATAACAGGTGTAGCTTTTTTCATTGGGGTTTAGAAGCCGCCAAGCATCCACCAAGGTAGTCTGGGTCAATAAACGCTGAATCCCCCTGAAATAGTCCCCAGTGTACTTTGGGCAAGACTGAAGCAGTCTAGGGCAGGGTCCACTATGGCATTAATGTCACCGGCCACTATCAAATTCAGATAGTTTTCTTCAAGAAATTTTTGTGTGGGAGATGCATAAAATGAATTTGAATTACCAGTAGGGGCATAAATGGAACATAATGAATACCTCTGTCCCGCCAGTTCCAACACTACCACCAGTAATAATCTTATAGGGGAGATTTTTGTGGTGGCAATTGTTTCCCCAATCCAAGTGTCACGTAGAGTTGCAATGTCACCTGTTTTCCAGTGATTTTCCTGCAGAAACACAATATCAGGTTTTTTACGTTTTAAATGTATCAGTGCTTTTTTATGTTATTGGGGACTGTTAAGAAGAGCTACATTGCAGGATATCAAACGCAATTTAGTTTGAGGGCTGTCCACCATATGGGGAGAAGTGCATGGTGGGAACCAAGACAAAAGACAGCCAGCTGATCTCTCAGAAAAGAGCAATCCCAATCCCAGCCAGTAGGGGTCACTCAAATCCTCCAGCAAATCAGTAGTCGTTGTGCACAAGTATAACAAAATTACAAAATCTATATCTCCTACCATAACAAACACCTGAAGTGCATTAATCGCATATACAACACATTTACTTATATTCCAATGCCTCTGTTTTAAATATATAAACTCAGACCTCTTCTATCTATTCCAGGCAGTAGGGTGAACTCTGTACCAAAATATCCTAATGTTTTCATATTCAGCATTAAAATACGCTGAAAAGCAATCTTTCAGATAAAACACAGTTATGCAGGTCAAAATAGTATAAATCAGAATCATTCTTTACATGCTAAAATAGCCATCAATAGCCATAACATTAAACTAAAAAGAAAAAGGGGAATACAAAATGCAAGCATCCAGTGTCCATCATATTTCTTACGTATCCTGGGAGTTGCGGCCGTACTGGTTAATAAAGTCCATCGCAAGTTGGGGGTCGTCAAACAACTTGTTTTCACCATCCCACTGGAACCTAAGTTTTGCAGGGTACAATAAAGCAAAACACGTTCCTTTTTCTGTGAGGAGGCGACAAACCGGTACAAACTATTTGCGTCTTTGGACTACTGATGGGGAGAAATCCTGAAGTAATAAAAGCTTGTCCTTACCCACTTTCAGGTCATGGTGCTTTCGATATGCTGATAGCAGCAATTCCTTATCCAGTGCCTGAAAAAACTTTGCAATCACAGGCCTAGGTCTCTTGCTGTGTGTGGGCGCACCGGGCCCACACGATTAACCCGTTCTAAGGCCCGCAGGGTTAGAGGTGTAAGGTTGAGTGCCAATGGTATATCAACCGTGATATATTTAATTAGATCCTGCCCTTTCCAAGATTCCAGAATGCCAATGATGCGTAGATTGGAGCACCTATTTTTATATTCTAGATCTTCAACTTTCTCTTCTAATAAAGAAATCAGCGTTGTTTGAGTAGTAAGTTTGCTTTGTGTTTCCAGAGCTTGGTCCCCAAGATCACTCTCCCTCTGTTCCGCTATGCGTGCAGTATTGGAAGCAATGGTTGCCAGCACTGTTTCAAATGTGGCCTGCAGGGTACAGAACTTTTTGTCAAAGTATGGTCTAAAAAATTTTATTACCTCTGCTGCTGTGGCATTGGATACTGATGAAGACATGGATGCCTCGAGATCAGAGGTAGACAGGTCTTGTGAGTGTTGCATAGGCATTAATTCAGGTGATGGTGGGAAAAACGTTAAAGAGGACACACTAGATTTCTGAAGGTCCTCTGATTTTGATTTAGATTGTTGCTTGCGAAGTGCTGTAGCTGAGTGTTTCCCCATGTATTTATCCATGGTGTAAATATTGATGTAATGGCCAATTCAGCCTAATACATAATGTAAATGCAAATTTCAAGAAGGTATAAATATAGCACTGCAGGGACCAACTAGGCCTGATACAGAATACAGATGCAGATTTCAATGGCTTTCAAATACAGCACTATGAATACAGGTTAGCCAAGCACAGGGCTCAGATAGAAATATCAGTGGCTTGTAAGTAATGAGCTACAGGCGTAAGATGAGCTTAATTTAAATCACAGATGCAGGTTTCAATAGAGTGCAGGTACAGCACTATAAGAACCAACTCGGCCTGGTACGAAACACTGGTGCTGATTTCAATTGCATGTTGGCACAGCCTGATGCAAACCAGCTCAGCCTAGCAGAAAAAACAGATGCAAATTTCAACAGCTTTATAGGTACAGCACTATGGGAACCAGCTGAGCCTGGCACAGAACACAAATGCAGATCTCAGTAACTTGCAGGCACAGTGTTGTGCAGGCCGATTCAACCAGAGATGGGATACAGATGCAGATTTCAAAAATTTGCAGGCACAGTGGTGTATAGGCCAATATGGCCTGGTACTGGATACAGATGCAAATTTCAAAGAATTTTCAGGCACCGTGATGTAAAGGCCAATTAAGCCTGGTACAGGATACAGATGCAAATTTCAGTAGCTGGCAATCACAGTATAGGGGCCAAATCGGCATGATACATAACACAGATGCAAGTTTCCGTCGCTAGTACAGCACTATTGAATCCAATGTAATCTAGCACAGGGCACAAAGACAGGCTTCCCAAGTTTGCAAGCTCAGAGCTCTAATTAGAAAGTGAAGGGCTAGCAATTCCCATGAAAAGCATCTATAAAGTCCAAGATGATAACTAGGCCCCTCCACAGCCACAATCCCACACAAGCAGAAGAGAAATCTCCAGCACTCATCCCTCCATCCGTATCCCATGATTACAAAAAAGCACTTTTGAAGTATGTTCAGCCGGGTCCTCTGTTCCTCTGTGATTTTATGGCCGTTTTTTTCCCTGGTAAAATGTAGCACGCTGCAGCTGGACAGGCAAGATGGTGCCTGCCACGTGGCCTGTAGCGTGTGCATGGGTCCCTTGCTCCGGGTGTGTGACGAGAGGCAGTCTCCTCGCTCTCCCCTGCCCCGCCACTCAGTCCCCAAGGAGTGTGGGAGTGTGGGACAAGCTCTTCCGTGCCTCAGAAAGCCGATGTAGCAATTCCCATGGGGAGCCAAGGTACAAGACATCCGCCTCAGTCGGCTCTGCCCCCAAAAGTAACTAACATTTTTTTTATTTAAATACAAACATTCTGTAACAGCTGGCCAACGAAGACCCAGGGTTTCATTCAGTATGATAGGTACATTTGCCCCAGATACAGATTATATGCAGAGTATTTTTCTGTGTAATCGGACAGTTTTCCTGTCAGTTTGACCTGAAGGGGGTGCTGAAGTACCAGGTGGAATGACAATAAGCTTCTTGGCCAGATGGGGAAGCTAAAGAGGCCTGGGGATATTCAAGTGTAATTGTCTCAGCTGAAACCTATCCTGGAAATTAAGCTGGGGATATAAACTTCCAGCCTGTATTTTCCTGTGTCTCTGTCTTGGCTAGTGAGCTGGTCCAAGGCGAACTGTGAGTAAATACAGGTTTTGTTGGAAAAGCTGTATGGTTAGGGCCTTAGAGTCCTGCACAGCACTAGGTTGGGCTGAATTGTTAGTAAAGGGAACTAAGAGTTAGTTAGTGGCCAGGCTTTATTTTGCTGTTTGTTTTATATTGCCCGTTTTTGTGTGAAAATAGTATTAGTGAATAAAACCCTTGTTGCACTTTTAATCTGTTGGCCCTGTTTCCTGTTTGAAACACACCCTGTTGCTATGGGTGATCCCACAATAGACATAGTCCTGCACTCTACCTGTCCCCTGAGACCACCAAACTCCTTGTACATGCTCTTATCATCTCTCGTCTGGACTACTGTAACATCCTTCTCTCTGGTATTCCACTAACCCGACTCCTCTACAATCTATCATGAATGCTGCAGCCAGACTCATCCATCCTTCCCTCCGCTCCTCTACTGCTGCATCTCTTTGTAGTTCTCTCCATTGGCTTCCAACAAAAGATGCAGGAAAGTTTTACTTTTCCATCTACAGGTATAGCAGAGATAGTGATTTATGTTTTGGATATATCCATCTGAAGGATATGATTAACAGTTCTGAATATATGTCACCCAAGACCCCACTGACAGAAACTAAAGTGTTGATCAACCCAACCACAGAGGAAGACTTCAAAGAAGATACCGAAGTGAACATGAGGAGAAATATGTGGCTAGAATGGAAGAAATACACCACCCACTCTTTGAACAGGTTCAATTGCTATGTGTGTGGTCAAGCTAGACCCTACTTGGCGACAGTGCCCCTCCAGGATGTGGAAGGGACAATGTGCACCTGTGCAGTTGCTTATGCCACTACACATTATACAGCTAGAGAACGAAGAAAAACGACCAGAAACTGTGAGAAAGAAAAGGTCAGCACCTGAAGGGAGCCTTGATCCTCATGTGTATATTGATGCAATTGGAGTATCACGAGGAGTGCCAGATGAGTACAAGGCCCGAGATCAGGTGGCAGCCGGATTTGAATCACTATTTCCTCAAGTAACTATAAATAAGAATGTGGGATGGATCAATTATATTTACTACAATCAGCAAAGATTCATCAATTTTACCAGAGATGCCGTCGGAGGATTAGCAGAACAACTGGATGCTGTTACACACACAGTCCAGCAGAACAGGATGGCTTTGGACATGTTATTGGCCCAACAAGGAGGAGTGTGTACTGTGCTCAAAGGCACTGGTGGAACTTGTTGTACTTTTATTCCAGATAACACCGGGAAAGATGGATCAGTCACCAAAGCTCTGAAGAAGATTAAAGGTTTGTCAGATGAACTAGCACAGAACTCTGGAGTTGAGCCTTGGGGAGATTGGTTCAACTTTACGAGCTGGAAAAAGACTCTGACAATGTTCTCGGTTATTATATTTGTTGTATTGGTCATGCTCGCTATTGTGTCCTGCTGTGTAATTCCCTTAATGTGTTAAGAAGCTAGTTATGGGTATAGTAACATCGAGTACAATGTATACAGGGTTACAGTACAGTTCTGAAAAGGACATTTATAAGGAGATAATATTGGCAGATTTGTGATAAACAGGAGGGATATGTTAAAGGTAAAAAATATATGTATTCATTTTTGCTTAATCTTGCTATATTCTTGCTATATACGGAATAGTTATCAAAAATCTGCTTACGCTTCAATTATAGAAAACGGACCTTGGGCCTCTTTTAAGAGAGGAACATGATGACCTTGGCTAAATTATGGCCTGTGGTTTCCTAAACGCCCAGGGTAGGGGGAGCAAGCATGTTATCTTAAAAGAAACAGTTTGCAGCTGGGCAGTTTGTCACATCTTAAGGAGGAACAGGACTCAAGGCTGAATGAAACAACAACAACCACAGTGCTGATAAGGGATATTAATCATGTTTGCTGATGTGTAACATTCCTATACAATACTATATGTTTTGTTCTGTATAAAGATGGGAGTTTCTATGCTGAATGTCAGACTTCTCCTTCAGTGTGCCTTGAGCACGTGTTAACTGATTGTGAGAATCTCCATGCATGAATAAAGAAACTTTGCTTCACTGAACACAAGGGACTCCTGATGCTTCGTGAATAAGGCTATTGCCTTCCACAATACCCATCGTGTGACACAAAGCCTAGGCAATGATCATATGGTGCCTGACTTCCAGGGGCATTGTGTTTGTTATAATCCATTAGAGACCGCATAATAATGCATGTAATATTTAGTGTCAGATAACTTGTGATGTGAGAGGATCAACAACATATAGCCTGCAAAGATAGATAGAAATTAGTCTTTTCAACCCTAAAGTGTGTGTAGAGGGGTTTGTTTTTGTTAGTTATGGATGAAGTAGTAAATTCCTCAATTTTTTCAATAAATTTCAAGTTTGGCCCCTGACTTGGTCTAAGTTTTTAATTTCGGCCCTCTGTGTATTTCAGTTTGACACCCCTGCTCTACTGTATTGGCCAGTTTAAAAAAAAGACAAAAAATGAAAACAATAAGGTTTTATTTGATGTTTTTATCAAGTGGCTATAACCTAGTAGCATAGCATGCATAACAATCAGAAACAGGAACTTTACCAGCTTAAAAATATGAACCACATTCTCTGGTAGTTTTAAAAACAAAAACAAAGCTTAACTGCATAAAAAAAGCTGGAAAACCTAAAACCGTTTATATATTAAACTTGGAATATAGTTGTAGAGTAGAATAGCTGTTAAATGCAATCCAAAACTAACTCAATGTAGTGTTGTCCTAAGAAACAGAATTGCTTCTGCCAGATCCTCTTTCATAAGAGCTCTTAAATCTGACTTGATTATTTTTAGAGCTGTCTTTCAACACTGACTTGGGTGGGTGGCATTGCTGTTACGGTTCTAGCCACAGCACTAATAATCTCGGGATAAACAAGGATGGCTTCTTCTACAGTCAGGTTTGATGAACAATCATACTTTTCTACTTCTTTTAATTCTTTCTTTAAAAAACTCCTGCTGGAATCTTTTTATTTGGACATTTTCTGGTTGTTTATCTTTTATGCATATGCAACGTCGCTTTGCTGTTGAAAGTTCCATTTTGTCCAAGTGTCACAGATCAGCTGCATTGCTGATCTGGTACTTGTTGTCCTCCTGATAGTGTCTGATTAGCAGCAGCTGTTCCCATCTTGCTTTAGCTGCTCTGCTGGCTCTGGACTTAGGGGTGTTGCTGAGCCATTCCTGCTAATTGATTCTCACCTAACTTTCTAGTCCCCACCCAGCTAGCCTGTCAGTATCCTTATATATGCTAGGCTCAGTCAGACACCTATTGCCTCAGCAATAGGTGTTACGACCTGAGGTTCCTGTGGGCATTCGGATCCCAGTCTTGTTTTCTTGTTCCTGACTTTGGCTTGCCCTGACCCGGTCCCGTTTTTGGTTTTGAATCTGCCTGTCGCTTTTGTACTTTGTCTTCGGTTATCTCCAGCTGTCAGCTGCTACCTGCACGGGTGAGTCTGAGGGATGCAACCTGCGTGCCATTCGCAGCAAAGCCCAGCACCCCTTGCGGGGTGCTCTGGTGAACACCGGGCGGTACCTTAAACTCTGCACCTCTGATATCACCTCGGCTAAACGTGCTGGTAGCACAGAGGGTCCACCTCCTGTTCAAGTGTCTGTAGCGTGACATCAAGTAGGAATCAAAATCCAATTCTTCATGTGAAGAGGATGATCCTGAGTTACCAGTGCTTATAGCTTCATCCAGTGGTGGTGTTTCAGGTAGTAATCCCTTCATGAGAACTGCTACATCATCGAGGGCCTTTTTTGCAGTTTTTCCAGAGAAACACCAAGTTTTTTTAGCCATTTCTCCGTTTAGGCCCAAAAAGGCTGGCTGTGAAAAGGATAGTAGTACATTATTCTTTACTACCATTTCAATAATGTGGCTTTTGAATTTTTTTGGTGTCATTGTTATGGTAATTTTGTCAGATAAACAGAATCTTCCTAGTTGTGTTTGGTCTCTAGTAGATTTTTGAACATTTTTTATCCCAGAAGTAGATAGAATATTTTCATTGATATCTTTCTCATTCACAACTTCTAACACTTTAGGAAGAAAACGCTGCAAGTGTCTTTTCAAATCTGATGCTCTTGTAGGTGCATTTTTGTTGAAAAAAATGCTAATTTTTGCATCACATTGTTTTTCACCATCATCTTCAAGAATACATTGGCACATGTAATGTTTCCTATCACTTGATAATGTAAAGTGCTCATAAACAGCAGACTTTATCATGTTTGTTGACAGACTTTTTGCCATTGTGAATGGGGTGCTGCTTTCACTAAAATATAAATATAAAATATGTTATACTAACTGGCATATTCTTTTATTTTATAATTTCATTTACTTTTCAAACAAATAACAGTTGAATTTGTAAACCATCAATTACAACATACCAGAAAATATCAACACAGGTGAATTAGCATACCATATACTAACAAATTAACAATACTGAGATACAGACATTAACTTAACATTACTTAACAATTATCATGCAATTAAATTCAGGTAAACAAAGTCTTACAATAGAGGATACATTAGAAAACCATCATAATTCTGCGTGAAACGTATTACAAGACTACAGGTGGGTCATTGTCCATTAGCCTGGTGACATACCAGGAAGTCTGCCCAAACATGGATATTTTACACCGTTTAGTAGCCAGTGGTAGCATATTTATATATGACTCCCATAGCTCAAAGAAATGTTGTGTCTTTAAATCTTTGTGAATTGAAGCTCATATCCAGTCCATTTGGAAGACATGTCTAAGTTTTACTAAAATAAATGCAAAGTAGGGGGGTCTGCACTTATCCATATATGTAAAATTGCCTTCTTGGCCACCATTGATAGAATGGGGGGAGTCTGCTGCATCCTCTGGTTACCCAGACCTGTTGAGACAATACTCCAAAAAGAGCCCAGGTAGGAGTAAGCGGGAGATATGTTACCAGGTGGTTCGGTGCAAACCGCACCACCTGCCTCCAAAATCTTTTAACTAGGGGACAGCCCCAGAACACATGGAACAAATCTGCATCAACTCCACCACATTTCACACAATGGGGCGTCTCACTCAAACCCATAAGATGGGAGCGGTGTGGAGAAACATGTGCACCATGACAAAATTTGAACACCATTTCTCTATACATGGAGGAGGGAATCCCCCTCCAGGTTCTACGATAGTCAGACCGAATTTCTGTTGGGGACCTATTCGGAAGAAACACATGCCATCTACTTAAACCTGTACTCCTCTTAATTAAGTTGGTTTGTAAGCCAAATAAACTTCTGTTATGGCTCTCTTTTCTGGATTCTGCCTAAACAACAATTTATCCAGCACATTGGTCCAAGCTTTATCCGAAAATCTCCGTGTTATTGTGGAGACAAAGGAGCGGATTTGATGGTACGCAAAAACCTCCCTTTCCAGAAATGGGTATAGAGACACTTGCAGCTACATAGAAAATGGGCTTCTAAGTCAGATTATTAGTGAAAGATTTAACCATCCGTTGTCGTATCACCCGTCTCTCCTCAACTGTTCTATCCTGGATTACCAATGGTAAATCTGGGTTATGCACTATCGGAAGGTGAAGGGTAGAGTGACTAGTTGGAAAAATCCCCTTATTTTGTGCCGCGCTTGCCAGCCTGAGTATAAGAGTGGATTTGTTATCACCTCAGCTGGGAGCAGCTCCCTGTGCAGTTGTAGCATATATTTAAGGGTACATTTCGGGAACATTTGCTGTTCAAAAGGGTGTCGGCATAATCATTTGTATCATCATGTATCATTTGTATCATCTTAATCAGATTCACTCTGCCCAGATAGGAAAGAGTAAATGAGGACCATTTGTGTAGTTGAGTCTTAGCAACAGGCCACAACAGTTTGACATTGGCGTTGTACAGTTTAGCCGTTTTTGTGTTGATTTGAAGTCCTAGGTATTGCAGTTTCTCCTTGCACCAGACCACAGAATATAAAGAACCCCAGACAGGTCTAACACAATTGGTCAGGTACAGGGCTTTCGATTTATCCAAATTAATAGAGATCCAGAGACTGAGCCGTACTGGGTAAAAAGATTCAGGATAGCCGGGAGGCTAGTCCTTGGGTCAGTAATATACTGGGACCAGTAATAACTGGTCTGCAAATGCCGTTATTTTTACCCTCTTGGTACCTGTTAGTATACTCACAAAATCCGGAAACATTCAAGAAGTCCCAGCAATGGGTCTAATGCCAGATTAAACAGCAGTGGCGAGAGTGGGCATCCCTGGCGGGTACCTCTGCTCATCTCCACTGGGGAGGACAGGGTACCGTTAATAAACAGTCGAGTTTGCGGTAGACTATGGATATATTGAATAAAAGTTGAGAAGGTATGACCAAACAGCCGTTGAGCCAGCACTGCGTGCAAGTGTGGCAATTCTACCTTATCAAATGCCTTCTCAGCATCTAAACTTAATAGCATTGTTTTAGGGGAGTTGGGGGCAGATGCTGCGACTGTTTCTGCTATTGCTGTGCGGACACCTATAGTAGAATGTTTGTCCCGGACAAATCCCAATTGGTGTTTGGTAAGCTGGGAGGGCAAAAAGTTTTTAAGCTTATTGGCCATTAACTTCGCCAAAATCTTAAAATCGCAATTCAAAAGTAATATCGACCTAAAGAACGAGACCAAGGTTAAATCTTTACCTTCTTTAGGAACAAGTATCGTATAGGCCTCAGGAAATAGAAATTGTTGTAAGAGAATAGTGTTGTAAACCTCAGTCAGGAGGAGTGTCACTTCCTCTTGGAATAGCTTATAAAATTTAGCTGCATAGCCATCCGGGCCGGGTTTTTTTTTGATTGGCCATGGACTTTATTGTCTTCTGGACCTCTTCCAGTAAAATTGGTTTGTTAAGGACCTCCCTATTATCTGGGCCCAGTTAAGGGAACCTAGCCTTAGTCAGCAAATCATCTAATAACACGGGCTGTACTGGTTGGGCTGAGTAAAGTTGTCTATAGTAGTTCGCAAAAAATGTTATTATTTCCATTGAAGAATTGTGAGTTACTCGGGACATGGGATCAACTATCTTTAAAATATGACGTTTGGGTCCCTGGGGTTTGGTTAATTTTGCCAACAATGAGCCCACTTTATTGCCCCACCTGTAAAACCTGTGCTTTTGGTACCTAAGTTGTGTTTCTACTCTGGAGGCAACATAAGTGTTAAAACAGGTAACCGCCACCTGCCATTTCAATTTTGCAGCCTGTGAACCAGTTCCTAGAAAATCCCTATAGGCCCTAGTTACCTTGCACTGTAACTCCTCGTGTACGTTGAGGTGTTCCCTGCGTTTACCCCTAGTGTAGTCCATGAGATAGCAGTATGGGCGTATTCCAATGTTCAAGATTGTCATCGAGGCTATTGTCCCAGTGGGTTTTCACATAATTTGTGAAATCCAGTGATCCTAATAAAAATGTTGGGAATATCCATTGAAATGTCCTGTTAATGCATTCGGGAAAATCTAAGGCCAGCATGACAGGAGCATTATCAGATATAGTAAATCTGCCATTGATGCAGAGTAGAGAGATTCATCAATTAAAATATAATCAATTTTTGAAAAAGACATATGGGCCTTAGAATAACAGGTGTAGCTTTTTTCATTGGGGTTTAGAAGCCGCCAAGCATCCACCAAGGTAGTCTGGGTCAATAAACGCTGAATCCCCCTGAAATAGTCCCCAGTGTACTTTGGGCAAGACTGAAGCAGTCTAGGGCAGGGTCCACTATGGCATTAATGTCACCGGCCACTATCAAATTCAGATAGTTTTCTTCAAGAAATTTTTGTGTGGGAGATGCATAAAATGAATTTGAATTACCAGTAGGGGCATAAATGGAACATAATGAATACCTCTGTCCCGCCAGTTCCAACACTACCACCAGTAATAATCTTATAGGGGAGATTTTTGTGGTGGCAATTGTTTCCCCAATCCAAGTGTCACGTAGAGTTGCAATGTCACCTGTTTTCCAGTGATTTTCCTGCAGAAACACAATATCAGGTTTTTTACGTTTTAAATGTATCAGTGCTTTTTTATGTTATTGGGGACTGTTAAGAAGAGCTACATTGCAGGATATCAAACGCAATTTAGTTTGAGGGCTGTCCACCATATGGGGAGAAGTGCATGGTGGGAACCAAGACAAAAGACAGCCAGCTGATCTCTCAGAAAAGAGCAATCCCAATCCCAGCCAGTAGGGGTCACTCAAATCCTCCAGCAAATCAGTAGTCGTTGTGCACAAGTATAACAAAATTACAAAATCTATATCTCCTACCATAACAAACACCTGAAGTGCATTAATCGCATATACAACACATTTACTTATATTCCAATGCCTCTGTTTTAAATATATAAACTCAGACCTCTTCTATCTATTCCAGGCAGTAGGGTGAACTCTGTACCAAAATATCCTAATGTTTTCATATTCAGCATTAAAATACGCTGAAAAGCAATCTTTCAGATAAAACACAGTTATGCAGGTCAAAATAGTATAAATCAGAATCATTCTTTACATGCTAAAATAGCCATCAATAGCCATAACATTAAACTAAAAAGAAAAAGGGGAATACAAAATGCAAGCATCCAGTGTCCATCATATTTCTTACGTATCCTGGGAGTTGCGGCCGTACTGGTTAATAAAGTCCATCGCAAGTTGGGGGTCGTCAAACAACTTGTTTTCACCATCCCACTGGAACCTAAGTTTTGCAGGGTACAATAAAGCAAAACACGTTCCTTTTTCTGTGAGGAGGCGACAAACCGGTACAAACTATTTGCGTCTTTGGACTACTGATGGGGAGAAATCCTGAAGTAATAAAAGCTTGTCCTTACCCACTTTCAGGTCATGGTGCTTTCGATATGCTGATAGCAGCAATTCCTTATCCAGTGCCTGAAAAAACTTTGCAATCACAGGCCTAGGTCTCTTGCTGTGTGTGGGCGCACCGGGCCCACACGATTAACCCGTTCTAAGGCCCGCAGGGTTAGAGGTGTAAGGTTGAGTGCCAATGGTATATCAACCGTGATATATTTAATTAGATCCTGCCCTTTCCAAGATTCCAGAATGCCAATGATGCGTAGATTGGAGCACCTATTTTTATATTCTAGATCTTCAACTTTCTCTTCTAATAAAGAAATCAGCGTTGTTTGAGTAGTAAGTTTGCTTTGTGTTTCCAGAGCTTGGTCCCCAAGATCACTCTCCCTCTGTTCCGCTATGCGTGCAGTATTGGAAGCAATGGTTGCCAGCACTGTTTCAAATGTGGCCTGCAGGGTACAGAACTTTTTGTCAAAGTATGGTCTAAAAAATTTTATTACCTCTGCTGCTGTGGCATTGGATACTGATGAAGACATGGATGCCTCGAGATCAGAGGTAGACAGGTCTTGTGAGTGTTGCATAGGCATTAATTCAGGTGATGGTGGGAAAAACGTTAAAGAGGACACACTAGATTTCTGAAGGTCCTCTGATTTTGATTTAGATTGTTGCTTGCGAAGTGCTGTAGCTGAGTGTTTCCCCATGTATTTATCCATGGTGTAAATATTGATGTAATGGCCAATTCAGCCTAATACATAATGTAAATGCAAATTTCAAGAAGGTATAAATATAGCACTGCAGGGACCAACTAGGCCTGATACAGAATACAGATGCAGATTTCAATGGCTTTCAAATACAGCACTATGAATACAGGTTAGCCAAGCACAGGGCTCAGATAGAAATATCAGTGGCTTGTAAGTAATGAGCTACAGGCGTAAGATGAGCTTAATTTAAATCACAGATGCAGGTTTCAATAGAGTGCAGGTACAGCACTATAAGAACCAACTCGGCCTGGTACGAAACACTGGTGCTGATTTCAATTGCATGTTGGCACAGCCTGATGCAAACCAGCTCAGCCTAGCAGAAAAAACAGATGCAAATTTCAACAGCTTTATAGGTACAGCACTATGGGAACCAGCTGAGCCTGGCACAGAACACAAATGCAGATCTCAGTAACTTGCAGGCACAGTGTTGTGCAGGCCGATTCAACCAGAGATGGGATACAGATGCAGATTTCAAAAATTTGCAGGCACAGTGGTGTATAGGCCAATATGGCCTGGTACTGGATACAGATGCAAATTTCAAAGAATTTTCAGGCACCGTGATGTAAAGGCCAATTAAGCCTGGTACAGGATACAGATGCAAATTTCAGTAGCTGGCAATCACAGTATAGGGGCCAAATCGGCATGATACATAACACAGATGCAAGTTTCCGTCGCTAGTACAGCACTATTGAATCCAATGTAATCTAGCACAGGGCACAAAGACAGGCTTCCCAAGTTTGCAAGCTCAGAGCTCTAATTAGAAAGTGAAGGGCTAGCAATTCCCATGAAAAGCATCTATAAAGTCCAAGATGATAACTAGGCCCCTCCACAGCCACAATCCCACACAAGCAGAAGAGAAATCTCCAGCACTCATCCCTCCATCCGTATCCCATGATTACAAAAAAGCACTTTTGAAGTATGTTCAGCCGGGTCCTCTGTTCCTCTGTGATTTTATGGCCGTTTTTTTCCCTGGTAAAATGTAGCACGCTGCAGCTGGACAGGCAAGATGGTGCCTGCCACGTGGCCTGTAGCGTGTGCATGGGTCCCTTGCTCCGGGTGTGTGACGAGAGGCAGTCTCCTCGCTCTCCCCTGCCCCGCCACTCAGTCCCCAAGGAGTGTGGGAGTGTGGGACAAGCTCTTCCGTGCCTCAGAAAGCCGATGTAGCAATTCCCATGGGGAGCCAAGGTACAAGACATCCGCCTCAGTCGGCTCTGCCCCCAAAAGTAACTAACATTTTTTTTATTTAAATACAAACATTCTGTAACAGCTGGCCAACGAAGACCCAGGGTTTCATTCAGTATGATAGGTACATTTGCCCCAGATACAGATTATATGCAGAGTATTTTTCTGTGTAATCGGACAGTTTTCCTGTCAGTTTGACCTGAAGGGGGTGCTGAAGTACCAGGTGGAATGACAATAAGCTTCTTGGCCAGATGGGGAAGCTAAAGAGGCCTGGGGATATTCAAGTGTAATTGTCTCAGCTGAAACCTATCCTGGAAATTAAGCTGGGGATATAAACTTCCAGCCTGTATTTTCCTGTGTCTCTGTCTTGGCTAGTGAGCTGGTCCAAGGCGAACTGTGAGTAAATACAGGTTTTGTTGGAAAAGCTGTATGGTTAGGGCCTTAGAGTCCTGCACAGCACTAGGTTGGGCTGAATTGTTAGTAAAGGGAACTAAGAGTTAGTTAGTGGCCAGGCTTTATTTTGCTGTTTGTTTTATATTGCCCGTTTTTGTGTGAAAATAGTATTAGTGAATAAAACCCTTGTTGCACTTTTAATCTGTTGGCCCTGTTTCCTGTTTGAAACACACCCTGTTGCTATGGGTGATCCCACAATAGACATAGTCCTGCACTCTACCTGTCCCCTGAGACCACCAAACTCCTTGTACATGCTCTTATCATCTCTCGTCTGGACTACTGTAACATCCTTCTCTCTGGTATTCCACTAACCCGACTCCTCTACAATCTATCATGAATGCTGCAGCCAGACTCATCCATCCTTCCCTCCGCTCCTCTACTGCTGCATCTCTTTGTAGTTCTCTCCATTGGCTTCCATTTCACCTTAGAATCAAATTCAAGCTCCTGTGCTTTGCCTTTAAATCCCTACACAGTTATTGTCCCACTTACCATTTTGACTTGGTAAAACGATACTCCCCCTGCTGCTCTCTCCGTTCCTCCAATGACCTACTAATGACCTCCTCACTCATAACCTCATAACACGCACGGATACAAGACTTCTCTAGAGCTCCCCCAACTCTCTGGAATGGTCTTCCTCGTCCTATTCGGCTTGCTCCTACTTTCTGCTCATTTAAAACAGCGCTCAAAACCCATCTCTAGAGCTCCCCCAACTCTCTGGAATGGTCTTCCTCGTCCTATTCGGCTTGCTCCTACTTTCTGCTCATTTAAAACAGCGCTCAAAACCCATTTTTTCAAACTTGCCTACCTGTCTTCTTCTGTCTTTTGAAACCATCACTACTTCCCACCACTACATATGTCCTATCGTATTGTGTGTGAAATTCCCCCACCCACTAAGATGGTAAGCTCTTCGGGGCAGGGTCCTCTCCTCCTGTATCACTATCTGTATTAGTCTGTCATTTGCAATCCCTAGTTAATGTACAGCGCTGCGTAATATGTTGGTGCTATATAAATCCTGTTTAATAATAATAATAACTATTGCAAATGTACATACAACATGGCACTATACACACAAAAAAGCTATAGCCCTGCACTACACTTAGACATAATTTGTCCTATACATGAAAACATACACAAACATATATACTATACACACAACACAAATTTTACTTAGAAACATACACACAATATGTACTATACACAAACATGCATACAGTCCTGCACCATACACATAGCCCTGCAGTTTTATCCATAAACATGCACACAGCCTTCCATCATAGTACACACAAGCAGCCATGCAGTTTTAAAATGAATATGAACACTTACAGTTGAATCCAAAAAGCTGTTTCTCTAAGTTCTTCTAAACTCTTTTAGCAGAGGAAGTTGTACAGATAATGCTGCCTTTATTTTTGTTTGTTGATCCTCTGCTGAAGACAGGGCTTTTTAACTAGTCTGCAGTGGGGTTTAGGTACTGAGTCTGGTAGCCTGGAGAACAAATCACTTTCCTCTTTTTTTTGGAATATTGATTTGTGTAATGATAAACAGCAAACTAATGATAAGAATCCAGAACCTTTGGACTTTAGGACATGTTCACCAAGCATGAAACATGGTGCCCAACCGTCTGCAGCCTCTATAACACAGAGAAATAGTAGAATTAATTTTGTTAATCTTGGTGGGCGACATATACCATCTTTTTTTTTTTTTTTAACATTCTTTATTTTCATTTTATTGGGAAAAAAAGAACACAATACATAAAAACCACATAGATAGAAACAATAAAATCTCAGAGTAAGACAAAAACTGAACAATGGTAAGTATGGGAAACCAAGAATGGTGCATTGCATATATCACATCATAACAAAAACAAAGAAGTTACTCGTGGTGTAGTTACAGGCATATCAGCATCATCGGACAATCGGTACTGCAAAGGGTGTTATAAAGAACAAGTAAGTGAATGTACCCTGAGATACTCCAGGCCCCCCTCCCTCAGCCTGAGAGGCTCGGATCCAGGTGGCGCCTGAACTCCAGTGTGTCCCGATAGTAAATCCAACCACCCCATAACATAATAAATTTCTCTTGCGTGCCTCTCAGGCTCGCAGTCATGTCCTCCATGAGCATGATATCATTAACCTTGTGGAGCCACATGCCCACTGTGGGGACCGACACTGTCTTCCATAGCATAGGAATACAGGCGATTGCTGCCACTATAAGGTGTCTGAGAATGGAATTTCTGTAACTCTTATCCAGAATAGTATTGTGATGCAAGAGGAAAAACCCGGGATCCCCAGGTATATTGTGAGTAGTGACCTTCTGCATGAGATCCCTCACCTGAGCCCAGTATGAATCCAATAACGGGCACGACCAAAAAATGTGTAACATGGTGCCCCTTCCTCGGTTACACCAGTGCTGAACGTTTCTCCGGGACATTCAGGCCCTTGACATTAAATGTAACTATCTTAATACAATCCATGTCAGTAACAATGAATCACCACAATATAAAATACTTAGCAAATCAAACTCAGAGGTCAAAGGATGTGCAATCCGGTCTTGGGGGTTGGGGATGAATAGGAAGAAATTTAAGGGAAAGGTAAGGTTCAGGTACAGGTAAGGGTTGGGAGAGGAGAAAACTAGGAAAGGAAGGGATGGAGGAAAGAGGGGAACAACCAAGTAACTAAGTACCCGAGGTACGAAAGGCACCAAAAGGTGGTAAGTCTCAGAAGTCTGAGCGGCCTAGGCGGGGGAGTTATACAAACTCTACGACGGCGTGGGCGGGGGCCCCCAGCCCGCCCCCCACACACGGCCCAATAAAACATACCCAATAACTTTTAAACTTATGATAACAACACCGCATTATCCATGGCGTCAATATTATCAGTAATACAGGACACATATAAAAAGTGACAATGTGCATACAATAAAATAACAAGATTTAGGAGTCTATTCAACAGACTCACCAATGAGGTATAGAGTAACTTAGCTGTAGGTATCGCCTGAAATTGGAAAGTGGTAGCATGCTACCAAAATCGCCTGAGAATATCTCGGCGGGTAAACAGCAAAACAAACTTATATACTATATAATTACCCAGACCCATCTCCAGAAGGAGTGGGTCAAGCGTCCTTTGGAGGTCACGGAAAGCCAGAAGTACAATAGTCAGGGATAGTGATCTGGAGATGAAGATTCTAGATGGAACAGAACCAGTCCCACTGAAAACTCAGATCAGGCAAGTCCATCTTGAGGAGGTGGAACACGGCGACGTCTGCCTTTGCCAGCCTGCGTATACCACTGGACAGCTGGAGGTGGAGGTAGAGGTTTCAGCAACGTTGGCCAATCAGGAATCGAAGTAGAGGGCAGATCAAATGTTGCCAAAAAGGATGGAAGGTCTGAGTCTGATCGGAAAATCGCTGTTTTCCCATTTTTATGTGCGGTTAATTGAAATGGGAAGCCCCATCTGTATGGAATTTCTCGTTGCCTTAACACCAACAAAACTGGCCGAAGGGCCTTACGTAGTAGGAGGGTATGACGGGAAAGATCCTGCAGCAACTGTA
>NC_092859.1:60355291-60360772 GCF_032062135.1 Pyxicephalus adspersus
CCAGCAAGTCTTTCCTAGTAAAGGGAGCATCCCCCTCCTCCCCCTCACTGCCACTGCTAGAAGCAGCCCCCCTCCTGAGGGGGGATGCTACTGTGCTCCTGTGTCCCTTGTTAGCCTGCACAGTCAGGCAGACAGACGTGGTGTCCCCTGATTCATGCTGCAGCAGCTCCCCTCTAGACCCCCCACCTATCGGATGCTGGAGAGCGGTGATATGATAGCCGTATGCAGGGTGCTGGACCGGGAGCCTGAAGGAGAGCGTCTTACCCGTCCACGCACATGCGCAGTCCCCCCACATATACCATCTTAGCAAGAACTTGTAATTAGCTTCTATAAGGGACGTGTTTAAAGAAATTGATGACCTAGAGGCAGCCAATGCTTGCCAATCTTGAATCTCCCACTCCTCTGTCAGATCTGTGTCCCATTGAGACAAATAAAACAATCTTCTGTCACTAGGAAAGAGAAACATAAACCACTGAAATTCTCCCATTAGCATCAGTGATGGAGTGGCATGATTTTTCAAATGTTGTACTTTGGTAAGAGGGAGATAGACCTTTAAGTTTAGAATGGATAAATCATCTGATTTGGCAATAGTGAAACATTTTAGTGAGTGGGAGGGAAAATTTATCCTGTAATTGGGAGCTACTAATAATATTTTTACCATCCAAAAAAATCACCTATTCAGAAAAATCCCTTTTTGTGCCACCATACCTCGTGCCTCTGTTTGCATCCAGTAGGAAAGTCTGTGTTTTGCCCTAACAGAGTCAAAGGAGCATGCTGGGAATAAAAAGCTTGATTGGCTTTTTGACTATTCCACACAGAAAGGTCATAGGAAAGGGAGGGACAAAGCATTGCAGGGTGTTTTTTACTCAAAATCCACATCAATGCTTCAATTGGAATAGTTGGCCATGACAAAGCCACCTAATCAGTCCATTGGGGTCAAGACTTTAAGAGAGTACATTGGCACAAGGCTGCTATTTAGGCTGCTCTATGGTATAGTACAAGATTGGGGACCCCTAGACAACCTTACTTTTTAGGTGTAAATTTGAGTATCATCTTATTTTGTATGTGGGAAATCACTTTAGGAATTGCAATTGGCAGGGTGCGAAATAAATATAATAATTTGGGGGGAATATTCATTTTGTTTGTTGCAACTCTACCAAACCATGGTGGAGGAGAAGATTGCCATCTCTGTAAATCATGAACTATGGTGTGAAACATTGGGGGATAGTTGGCTTTGAAAAGTGTCTGAAATGAAGAAATAATCTGGATGCCCAGCTAAGTTATGGCCTTAGGATTCCATTTAAGTTCAAAAGGTGGGTGCCTCAAAAAGCAAAACAATATTTCTAAAAAAACTCCTGGCAAAAAACAAAACAAAAAATCCAAAATAGGAGCAGGATTTGCATAACTAGCATACTCCAAAGGAGGCCATGTTTGCCCCCTCTGGTATTTCAACTCAACATAACAAGTTGAATTTGAATCAACCAAGCCAGAATAGCGAACCAATCAAGTAAACAAATAAAGCCAAATCAAAAGGTCAATATCAAAAACAACCTTATTTTAGCAGTTACACGGCTAAATATAAACTCAATGGAAAATGGAAAAGGATATGTTTTATGTCCACTGCTAGACATTCATTTTGGCAAAGAAACCAAATCTTGTTTGAAGGAGGACTCCTTAACACTGGTGAATGATGATGATACACCATAAGTTCACGAACTCTTCCTTTAAAGTTTAGGGAAAATTGCACTTGGGAGATTGTTGACGTAGCTCCACCTGCTGGTGATCTTTTGGTAGGACCTATAATTCCCAAGTCTTTCAGTAGACTTTCTTCTTCAGCAAATGTTGAAAATGCATAAAATGTATTTTGGTAGTTGAAACATAGCCTGAAGGGAAAGGTCCAGCTGTATGTAACATTGGGAAAGAGAAGTGCCCAAATAACTGGTTTAAAGGTCCTCCTTTTTATGTAATGTGGCTGGTGAGAGATCTGCAAAGATCTGTATCATGTAATAGCCAAATCCGGAGAGGACCGAGCGCTTTCATTAAGGCATCTTTTGTATGAAAATAGTGAAGCGTTACTATATTGTCTCTGGGGGAGCCATCTGCCCTTGGTGCATGCTGGGGGGATGGGGCCCGATCGGCCTCTCCTGGGATTTCTGGGGCTGCTTGCCTTTCAAGTAGCGCATGCTTTCTACACAGAATTATTTTCATCTAAAATTATCAGTCCTACCTTTCTTAAAAAATGTCAGCCACCAACTCAAAACTTCTGATCAACAGGACCTTGTGATTGTCCTGAAGAAAAAGAAGTCTTGTGTGTTCTAAAAATCTTTGCAAAAAAATATGCCCAGGTCTGGATGGACTGCAGTAGAGTTTTACTCAAGTTTTTGGGATCTAATTAAAAATGATCCATGCTCTGTTTTGCAGCATGCTTTACAGAAAGATATGGTGCCGGTATCATGGAAAAAAGTATTGTAACCCTAATGCCAAAGAAAGGGGACTTGTCTAACCTTGAGAATTGGAGACCCATCACATTATTTAATGTGGATTATAAAATCTTTGCTAAATCGTTTGTATGTTGCATCAGAAAGAAATTAGCCAAGGTTATACATCATGATCGAACTTGTGTTATACCTAGACGTAGTGCACATAACAGCCTGAATCTTGTTAAAGATATGTTATGGTACCAGCAGAACAGAAACCAAGGAGTTGCCCTACTCTCGTCTGACTTTCAGAAGGTCTTTGATAGGGTCTCACATGAATATCTGTGGAAGGTATTGATTGAAAAATGTATTTTCCATCTATTATTATACGTCAAATCTCCTCTTTATACAGGAATGCCTCAAGCCATATCCTTATCAATGGCCACTTGTCGGATCTGGTCAACCTGAATTCTGGGGTAAAACAAGGGTGTTCACTGTCACCCCTGCTTTTTGTCTGTGCTTTGGAACCTTTACTCGTATGCATCCACAACAATAAGGTAACGGGGCATTCCACAGGCCCACAGCATCTGTCATAAAAACATATGGAATAATCGGCAGGACAGGAGTCCCCATGTGTGCACAGGGAATCCCCTACGTCATTATAGTGGGTGTGTGCTGTGGGGGACCTGCACGGATTAAGCCCACTCTGATTCCAAGAACGTAGCATTGTCACCAGACTCCATGCACAGGGAATCCCCCACATCACCCTGGTGGTTGTGTGCTGTGCGGGACCCACACAGACAGACCATGCCCTCACTAACCCTGAGTACGTGCTGAATGGTCGGCCCCCACATTTTCACCTCACCAAATCTGGCCCTCTTGGCAAAAAGTTTGGACATCCCTGGCTTACATGGACAATGTAACCATTATGAGTGAGTCTGAAACATTGTTAAATAGAGCTATTTTGCAAACAAGTTTTTCTGTGATGGCTCTGGCTTTAAACTAAATTTGAGCAAATGCAGTTGCTTAACAATGGGTGACTGGCAACAAATTTAGCTACAAAACTTCACCCAAAGCGATAACATCAAAATCCTTGGAATCTGCTTTGATAAAAATAACAATGAAACAACAGGCTGGGAGATTGCTAAAAGGAAAATTAAAAAAAGGATTGAATTTTGGAACTTGAGGAAACCTTTTCTGGAAGAGAAAGTTTTCATTATAAAATCAGTACTTCTGCCACTAATCTCATAGCTGAGCCTTGTATATTATCCACCAGGTTACAAAACCTTGAGAAGTCTGACTAGGCTAATGTTTGGATTTTTCCGGAGTTCCACGACTGAGAAGCCTAAAAAGGAAAAAAATCTATAAAAAGAATGAAAATGGAGGTAAAGATGTTCATAATCTCAAAATCTTTCTATGAAGCAGCTACTTCACCTTTTGTCTCAAACATGTAAGCTTAAACAAAACAGGATTTACTTCCCAAAATTTGCTGCAGGACACATTTTAAAGAGAAGGGGTGGCATCACTCCTCACAAAATGCACTGGTGCTTTTCTTTCCACCCAAACAATATGAAATGTTGAAAAATTGTATTCATCTTTTCAATCTTCAAAACTTTGAAATTAGTATATGAATAGATTCACAAAAACTGAGGAGGCATATCCAAAATACGAGGAGATGAAGCATGCAAATGAAACCTTTTTATCAAATGAGCTGAAAGATCTAGCCTGGCAAATACACAATTGTCTACCGCTTAGAGCCTTCCAGCACAGGAGAGGCTTTGTAAATAGCGCTATTTGTCCCAGAGTAGGTTTTACAGCAGGAAAGGGAACCGTCCTCTACCTGTTTTTGAATTGTTCATATGCAGAACAAGTGTGAAAGTCAATAGGTCCTTTAGTGAAATTCCTTACTCATGAGGTGGTGCTTTATGGCTCTCCACAATTGGTAGCTAAAGAGAAGGACAGGGTCCTATGGGTTTTGGCTTTTTGTTTAAAAGTGATCTCATTTCAGAGCAAGAGTGTATTAAATAAGCAAAATGCATGAATTGTATTTATTAGATTGTAAACAAATGGGTAACGCGAAATCTTTAAGTACTTGGTGCACCCTCATGTGGAAAACTTTGGTATTTGTAATAATAAAGGTCAATCACCGTAATATAAACTGTGGAATATCTTGTTGTTTAATGCCCTTTTTGTCTTTGCTACCCATACAAAAAGTGTTGGTTAAATAATATTATACTGTATTTACCTGTAAATACTTTCTTTAGCGCTAATGGTATTGTTGGTTCTTTTAATCTGCAAGAAAATGTTCATATTTTGTTTTTTGTTTTTTTGACCTTGTGATATATTACCTTGTTGCATATATATTTTTTGCTATTTAAACATATATTATTTGTTTATTTGTGTTATTTGTTTACTTATATACCTGAATATATCTTCATCTGAAAGGAAATTGGCATATGGACTTTATTCTCCTATGATGGACTTTATTTTCTTTGGATTCTGGAAAAAATGTTTTTGTTTATGCAAATTGTTTTGTTTTCTTTGTCATTTTGTTGATCGTTTATTTTTTTTTTTTTTGGGGGGGAATAAGATTTATATTTTTCTAATAAAAATATATTTTAAAAAAAGTGTGTTTCATCTGATTTACTGTTGCTGACCCTGCCTGTTTCTAACCTTGCAAGTTCATGCTGCTTGGACCGACTTTTCCCCATGACCTGGACTCTGCTTGTGCAGAATTTAGGAGGAATCCGGGGGGGGGGCTTCTCATCAAACAATCTTTTTTTTGTTAGTCTTAAGCTACGTACACACGTCCAATTTTTATCGTTGGAAATGAACGACGAACGAACGACGAACGACCGATTGGCCAAAAATCGTTTGTAAAAAAAGTAACCAACGACGCCGACGAACGAGGATAGTCGTTGGAAATGAACGACCAGACCGGCAGATCGGATTGGACGACAATCGTTGACCATCTATTGTGTGTACGGTCGTTCAGTGATCGTGCATGTTCTGAGCATGCGCGATGAACGAACATTTGATCGATACAGGCTGTATTGTGTATGTG
>NC_092859.1:60361019-60419118 GCF_032062135.1 Pyxicephalus adspersus
CAGGATCGGTGCTATACGATCGTTCGCATATATCGTGCAGGATCGTTCGTCGTTCGTTTACAAACGATAATAATTGGAAGTGTGTACGTAGCTTTAGTTAACAGTTAATGCAGTTTTTTGTAAATAGAACATCTGCCACTTGAAAGTATACCAAATGCAAAAAAAAAAAAATAAATAAATTGAACACAAAACAGCAGACACATGTGTTGCTTGTTAAAAGCAAAGTGACATTTCGGAAAAATAAGTGAATGGCCCACACTGCTAAGAATATATCCTGCAGGCTTCAGTAAATCATCTAAGTGTAGACAGTGAAAAATTTCATATCATCACTAGTTATTACTTGGCCTGCCTGTAACAGAGGATATGCTTGTTATATTATCTCATGGAAGTTTTTATCATGAAAATGTGCTGAGATGCGGGTTTTGTAAACCACTTAGGGATCCATGGTAGTTTTTTTTTCTTGACAAGATAGAAAAGAACTAACATGAATTCGGCATAGGTCTCACTTTTACAATATCTATACCTCAAGCTTTTTTCGGGGAGGAAGGGGGCACATAATGAGAATAATAGCTGATGATGTGGCCCAAGATGGAAATAAAGGTCACAAATGGGGATGGCACAGAGTTTATGAGTTGAGTCAATAGCACTGGCAACAAGTTCAAATTTTACTAGCCAGGCATGTACAGTACTGGCCTGATGCCAAGCTTTCTAGTGCAGCACCGATACCCAGTTCTTCTGTACTTACTGTACAGCACTCAAGCCAAAGCCAAATTAGTATTTCCTATACCTACTGTGAGAAAAGTATAAAAAATGGTTTGCACTAACCAATTATTTCATTTATTTTTTACATGTTCTTTGCCTAGTTCATGTAATTGTCTACTATATATTTTTTCTGACATTTTATAAGTCTTGCTAACAGGAATATCAAATGTGATGTCATTATGTTTTAGGGGTTGTAGGAAGTGTTGAAACTTGAAAGAGAACTGCTATGGCAGTGATCTCTAGCAGTTTTTTGTAACTGCCTCCTGTTTAATGTCCCAATACATGCTTGTAGCATGGCAGTAGCCTTGGACTAGCCATCTCTGATTATCTACTGTAGAATGTCAAGTCTCTGCCCATTTTCTATAGCAATTAATGCACTAAATATGCGGTACTTATTGGGTAAGGACATACTTGTATAAAATGTTTGTAAAATGCTTGAAGGTAACATTTCTGCTATTGCTCAGGTTACTGTTCCTGCAATTTCACTGAGGTTAATACAACACAGATCACAGAAATTCTTTCATTTTTCTGTTGTAATGAAGATGTGTAACCAAACATTTAGCTTTAGTCGTTAAAAATCAGTCACCCTTCCGTATATACATATGCAGGGTAACCTCCTAAAGACTCCATAGTATACAGGAATAAATAAAACAAAACAATATAATAAGGGTATGTATTTGTTACAAATTGTTAAATCTCTCTTTATATATAACCAGCATAAATCCCAACATCTATCTTTATATCTGGCTGTGTTCACCTGAACTGAAACATGAGAGAAACATGCTATAAGCCATTTAGAGATCTACTGTTTTTAACCATGCTGAGACTTGCCAGTTTAAAGTAATTCTCAACACAAATTGGGCTCTGGAGAGGCATGTTAGGTGTAGGTGAGTTTCTGAGTAGTGGTAATTGGCTTAATTCAACTAGCTTCTTCTCCTGCATTGTCCAGTGACAGGCTAAAGGCAGGCCAATGCATATGCTGTACATTTTGCACAAAGAGGTGTTGTTAGTTTATTTTTATTGGTAAGCAATTCAAATCAATATTTGGGGTGACTATCCTTTGCCTTTAAAACACCATAGTGTCTTTTCAGCCCTTTAAGTTCTTTACTTCACCTAATAAGTACTTCTAAGTACATACATTTGCACACAATTTGTTAAACTAACCACACACCTATTGTGGATGTTGTCTGTCTCAAATCCTTCTCTTCATGTAATCCCAGACACAATTGATGATGTTGAGAGCAGGGCTTTGTGCATGCCATACCATAAATTCCAGGACTTCCTTTGTTCATCCTTACGCTGAAGATAGTTCCTAACTACATTTGCAGAAACTGAATTGATGCTGGTTTGAACATAAAGGGTAGTCATACCAAATATTGATTTGATTTAGAATCTTTTTTTATGTTAGCTCCCTTTGTTTTTTTGTAATTGATAATATTAAACAATTTATCTTTCACTAGGGTACATCATGACTGTGATGTTTTTATCCTGGGCTTTACTTTCATTTATCCTGGCTAAGCCCAATATCCAAAAGAGTGGACAAGGATGCTTCCAAAAAGCTAGGAATACTTTTTGCTGGACTGGTAAATAACCCTATCCATGGTGAATGGACCTTCATTATCAGTATTTCTGCATTCTTGCTGGATACGCCCACCTTGACATGGCCTCCATTTTTCCATGACTGCCAAGGTCACATGCCAACAGCTTCTAAACCAAAGTCTCAGGGTCAGCCCTCCTGAAGAAGGGGCATTATCACTCTGAAGTACAAAAGGTAGCAGAACCTTTAAATATAGCCCTGTCTAAACCCTACACTATGTACATCATATACACCTGAATCTTGCAATATGATACTTAGATACACCTCATCTCTGCAATTTTTACATTACACAACTTAACTCTGCACTAGATACATTTCATACACCTGAGCCCTGCACTTAGTACTTTACTTAAACTGAACCTCTGCACTGCATTACATGCACCTGACACTTGCACTATGTTCATTACACACAATTGCCATCTGCACTGCATACATTACATATTCCTGACCCCAGCAACTATGTACAGTGTGTACACCTGACCAATTCACCATGTTCATTACATACACATGACCTGCACTGCATATATTACATACACACCAACATTTCGGTTTCATCCTCCTGACTTCTGTATCTGTCTTCTGTATCTGTCTTTCAGCATGTGTGTGCAGTTTATACATTAAATTTAATCCCAATAAAGGCACTCCCATTGTAAGCCATGCCCACTGTTTGCCACACCTTCCCCTCATATATTTGCCCCAGGCCTTTAGCTAGTCCTAGCAACATCCCTACCACATTTGGCCATGGGGTGGGGGGTTGGGGTGACAAAATTAGATGGTCTAATTGCTGGGGGTATAGGACATTACCAAAACCAGGATAATACTGTGGAATAGGGTGTAGCATAATGTGCTACACAGAATAGGGTGTAGCATCAGAAAAATCTGGGAAAGTAAGGGACTTGTCCAAGCACAGGAAACCATTGTTGGCTACATCCAACACAAATTCATGGAAATGTTTTATATTATTAGGCTGCCAATAATTATTGTGATTTTCAATTTGTTTTGGAAAATAATTTCAGCAGAATGTTCCAGTTTGTTATGTAATATTCATTCTTTCCTTTTGGATTAGGATATTGCAGATTTCATTTTAAAGGGAAAACACAACATCTGCTTTTAGAAGAGGTAAAATGAGAGTTAAAACTTGACATTCATAAATAATTAAGTAATTTTTCGGACCATAAGACGCACTTTTTTTCCTCCTAAAGTGGGGGGAAAATCAGGGTGCGTCTTATGGTCCGAATGCAGAGGTACAGGGGCATATTTTTTTACTTACCTGTGTCCCCGCCGGTCCCCGGACTTTCATCTACGCAACATCTCCAAAATCCGCCCCTACCTGTCCCCTGAGACCACCAAACTCCTTGTACATGCTCTTATCATCTCTCATCTGGACTACTGTAACCTCCTCCTCTCTGGTATTCCACTAACCCGACTCTCTCCTCTACAATTTATTTTGAATGCTGCAGCAAGACTCGTCCATCCTTCCCACTGCTCCTTTTCCGCTACATCTCTTTGCAGGTTCCTACACTGGCTTCCATTTCACCTTAACATCAAATTCAAGCTCCTGTGCTTCGCTTTCAAATCCCTCCACAGTTATTGTCCCACTTACATTTCTGACCTGGTAAAAAGAAACCATTACTAATTCCCACCATTCCATATCTCCCATCCTATTGTGTGTAAATTCCCCCACCTACTAGATTGTAAGCTCTTCGAGGCAGGGTTCTTTCCTCCTGTATTACTGTCTGTATTAGTCTGTCATTTGCAACCCCTATTTAATGTACAGCACGGCGTAATATGTTGGCGCTATATAAATACTGTTTATTATTATTATTAATAATAATAATAATAATAATAACAACATTTATCTAGTAAAATTATCCATTGAACCAGCCTTTCCTGACCTTTTTAAAATATGGGAACTCTTGAAAAAACTTCTTGTCCTCCAGGAACCCCTGCTATAATTACTATTGAGGAAAATAGGTTACTGATAAGAATACCTCTTATATTTATGGCCAGTGTGAAGAAGATTATCACCCTTACAAATTGCCAAACAGACCATTTGCACCACTTAAACTGCCCTCAAAAGCACAAACTGCGAATTGAGAAACGCTGCATTAAACCTTTAAATTGATATCTCCTCTGCAGTTAGTGAGTAATTGAGTGCTAATAAAACTTCCCTCTCACTGCCACTGTACCCACTATTGACTCATTCTGACCATGTTCTTGCCTAGGTGCTGCTGTTGTGCTTTAATTAAACAGAAACAAGACTTGGCCAGGTATAGAGGGCACTATCTCTCTTACTAAAATTAGAGAAAAAAAAAATAGACCCCTTAGATTTTTTTATGCACAATGCAGCTGATGGGAAGGAAACTTGATTCTACAAAGTTTTATTTATAGGAACCTGAAAATAAGGCTTTAGTACTAAATTGTTTGTATTTTGAAAACTATTTTCTAGGTTAAGAAGTTTAAGGCTGGGCTACACGAACATTTTTTAAAAATGCATATAAACATTCCTACTGCATTTATATACCTTTTTATGCACTTTTATTAGCGTTTTAAAGCTTGCCTTTAAAACGCTGGAAAACATAAATACTGCGTTTTTACACTTTTTTAACGCGTTTAGGTTTCAAGTGCCTATAAACGCGGGAAAATGCCCCATTTAAATCAATGAAAGCCTTTACCTGTGATCTCCTGCGTTTTCCAGGGTTAACCCTGCGTTTAAATTTTTTAAACGTTGCAAGCAACGTTATAAATAATGTAGGGAATTTCAAACATGGGCTTTTATAGCCTCAGGTTCAACGCTGGGGAAAACGTCCGTGTAAAGTAAGCCTATGACTTGTTTAAACTAACTAGAATCTGAACAGTTAAAAAAAATGTTATTTGATTATTTAGTCAGATTATATACTAATAAACACTTCTGTACTAAAATTCTTTTTATTATGCCGTTTTTAATGTGGCTTTGGCCTAAACATTGCTCCTACCTGACTGTTCCAATGTTTTTCAAAAGAAGTGAGGGTAAAGTAATACACGTAAACAAATGAAATACACTATTTGTTTCAACTGTTCATTATTAGAATACTGCTGCTAAAAGTTTGATGTGGGTTAATACCTAAGAAAAAAGTCTGGAGTTCATGGGAAACATTTTCATGAGAAAGGAGAAAGGCAATGTACACAAAGGAAAGAAGTTTGGACAAGAGATGATGGACTAGACATAAATAGTTGATATTGACCTTCAAATGTACATATGAGGTCAGTGCCAGTTGGTGAATATTCAACCTGTTGGGTGTGCTGGTTAAGGGAGAAACTTTATAACAAAGAATAGCTGTATAAATAAGCTTATAGAAGCTTATATTTGGTATCCTTAGGTAAACAGGAGAACGGGTCAAGAAATATCTGGCTTCTGTGCTGACAGCATTATCATGTAGTTTATATCCATTAAAGATTAAAGATCAGGATTTTGTGCACATAGATATTGCCCATATTTAGGCTTATAACGCATATTAAATAACCTATATAATAATATATTATATAATATTATATTACCAAACACTAGCTATCCACATAGAAACCTGAAACTTTGGAAGCAAATAAAACAAAAATGTCATCAAATGCTGCCTCGTTGCTTGTTGGGAGACAAAACAGTACAATGCACTTGCATTATATACTATTTGCCTTGTTGTTACTGGCCTCCCTGATATGCAGACACTGACTATCTCTGGATCTAATCTATGGAATATTTGAAGTTTTCGGATTAATACCGTGTTTCCCCGAAAATAAGACAGGGTCTTACATTTATTTTACTTCTGAAAATTGCATTAGGGCTTGTTTTTAGGGGACGTCTTATTTTTCTCATGTACAAAAAATCTATATTTCTTCATGTACAAAAATCTTTATTTACCAAACCTGCAACCAATATTACTATAGAAAGATACCTCTGTGTTACCTGTGACCTGTCAAAATCACAGTTTTTTTTCTGTTTTATACAAGAAGTTATGAATAGGAATGGACAAAAATGATTAATGAACAAAAAACACAGCTTCATAAGCAAACAAGTGCACCATGACAAGAAAATGTGTTGACAATTAACATATGACTCATAGAGCCTAATTCATCAATGAAATCCGCGCTCGCTGGTTGCGCGTTATTTCGCGCCGTTATATCGAGCTGGTTCACCGAGGGCTGGAGTCATATGCGCTCGTTCATTCGCATCTCACTGCCAAGCCGGATTCTTGCCTTCATAACAAAATGGGCAATAGGGGTCCGCCAATCCGCCAATTAAGGCGATTAGATTTCAGCTGCGCGATTAAGGAGGATCTGTTAAGATGTCAATCTTTTTTTTAGGGCTAAGGGTGATATGTGTGCCATTAGAAAGGATGATTTTTTAGGGGAACAGTAACTTTTGATGCCAGCTCGCCAGTGTAAAGCTGCCGATGGTGCGCGGCTTTGGCCGCGATCTCATCCAGTTGATGACTAGCGCGATCCCTTCGCATTTCAGCTCGCTAATACGGATGCGCGACCGGCCAACCGATTTTGCTTGATGAATTTGGCCCATAGAGTAACATGCAGACACAGAAACAAAACTTACAAAGCTTTGTTGACCAGAAACAGTAACCAATATAAATCTAAATAAAAGCAAAAAAAATCAATCAATAAATATGCTTTGCTGCTAATGAATGAAATACTAGCAAGGACCCTTTGAAAAGAGAATCCACCAACCTCCTATTAGTTGTAGTGTCACACCAGAGTACCGTAGGTTAATTAACCCTGCGATTTCTTCAACCCTTGCTCTAGTGCTTTGAAAATCTCCTGCTCTCTCTCTGCTCTTTCCTTCCTCTTGGTATCCCTCCATGTACCATGTGACCGCAGCCTCCGAAGAAGCCAATAGGGCTTACTTTCGGGGGATGGCTTATATTTCACTCTTGCATGATTAGCATGCTAGGGCTTACTTTCAGGGTAGGTCTTAATTTCAGGGAAACACGGTAGTTATTAAAATGTTTTCTATATCACATAAAAAGTTGTGTAGAACTGTCCTTTTGTAATTTTATTGTAGAAATTCAACACAAACAGAAGAGAGGTTAAATGTAGCACAGAATTACATTGATCAGTCCAACTTCTTTCAGTATAAAAGTTCCATTAGGAATGGCAAAAAAAAAGCAGATCTCAAGGCAGTTCCAACAACTTCAGAGCAGAGTTAGTGTTACCCTAAAGTCACATCCAAAACTGAGTGCTCCAGAGGGATTCCAGTTACATAGCTTATGGTAATTGGTTGTCAACTATTTCTCCACTGGTACCACTGATGCAGCAACAGGCATCCAACCGTCACTCCTGTGAAGAACCAAATCCTAGAACAGTCTAGAAACTTTGAACCTAATACTTGAATTCTAAAAGCATCCCTGTCAAACTAAAGGATTGCTACAGTCGTATACATAATACTTCACTAATCCTTGAACAGTCCAGCAAGTAACTTTACACCAAAAAAGGTAAGTGCAAAAATGTCATTGGAGGTGCAAAATCCACTTAAAAGTGTCTCTAAAACCAAAATCTGAAATATCCAGTAAACCCAAAAGATTGAAAACAGCATGCTAAATTCAACATAAATACCTGGCATACTGTGCCCCATAATGCCCCCGCAGCGCCAGTTTCTGGGGTGGATAGCAGCAATTGATGGACAGAGGCCCCTTCGTTACAGGAAAGCTGATCATAAATGACAGGCTTTTGCTAATAAATACAGGTTGGAAATAACAGCAACAGATGCAAAAAAATGACACAGGAGGAGAGAACCCTGCCCCAAGGAGCTTACAATCTAAGAGGTTGGGGAAAGTAGTACAGAGTAGTACACAGTAAGAATGTGTATACAGAATGGTGGCTAAGTGGTGAGGGTTTTACATCTTTTTTGTCTTGTTTTGGGTAAACAAAGTTGAATAAAATGATAAGGCCTGTCAATTTTTTTTTGCTGCCTGTTTTAATTGGGGGGGGGGGGGGGGCTATACCCTTTATTTATCATATATTGACCCCTATCATTTATAATATATTGATAAATTTAGGATTTTAATATATACCGTCCATAATCCAGTCGCCGCCAGGAAGAATAAGACTTTATTGGAGATATGCTCAGTACGGGTGGGGCAGCACAAGTATCTGGAAACCAAAACTTCTCTGCCTTTCAAGTCTGTCTTATAGGGATCAGTGTAAAAGCACCTAATGAATGAGCTGAGCTGGAAGCCGGAAATGGGGTTCTCCCCGGAAGGAGGCTTGTCACACAGCACCCCTCCACCCACCCCACTGGAACATCTGGCCACATGTATCGCACCAGGCTGGGAAAAGCGACACGTATCCAGAGCTCATGAGCACCGCTCTACGAGAAACATGGCATCATCTGCATCCCTATAGAAGTGCATATTCCTGGACTGTGTAGCCGCTAGGGGGTACCTGTAAAAGTTAAGTACCTTAAATGGTTAAATTTACTTACTTTCACTTTACCTCAGAAGTTGTAGCAAGGGACCACGCCTGCTTGATTCTTTAATGTATAGAGTATAGGAGATAAGCTTCTAATTGCTATGAAAGCAAAGAGGAAGATTCTCCATTACTTAAAAATTAAAGGCATCAAATGCTTTTTTTTTTTCTTACCTGCACAGCCCTCCTTGTTAAGGGAACATGACCCAATCATACATAATGGCTCCCATCAGCATCAATGCACTATGAAATTGTTGTAATTATGCCTTGACACTAGTTTGGATATGTTTGATAAATATATGTACAGTAAGGAATTGGGAAAACAATTTTTTATTGTATGGTAACCAGACTGTATCTCTATTTCAGAGACAGGGTCTCTTTAAGCTGTGTGTACACACCGGCAGATGCCAGTGTCATCTGTAGAGCCGTACCCTGGTAGGGAACCTAATAAAGCTGGCACGAAGCACGTCTGTTGGGATGCCAGGATTCAGCATGTAAGTGCTAACCGAATAACACGTCAAATCAGAGGCTGTGTAGAGTGTATGGGCGGGGTCACCTGACTCAGGCGCCTTGTACATCGCCTGTTATAGCATTACACTATCGGCTAGTCGTCAGAGCAACGGAGTGGGAACAGTGTGGACAGAGCAGTGTATGGTGGCCTGCTCTCAGCCCTGGCGTGTGGGTAAGCAGCTGTGGCATCATTATTATTGGGAAAGGAGGGGTGGTATTTATAAGGGATGGGGGGCTGATACATTGTTTATGGCAGTAGTAGGGAAGTTCAAGTAAAGGTTGGTCTGGCAGTGTGTTTAGCCTTGGCCCCTCCTCACCATACACTGTGCGATATAATCCCATTAAAAAAGTTCCAGTCCAATACACATTGGCAGAGAAGATGCAGCTCCTGAGCCAGGGTGATGTCCCTGTCATGTAATGTATTGCTCTGCCTCCTGGCTGCCATCAATATTATATTGATGTCACAGCTGATCTGTCTTCTGAGTCATAATATTATTAATATTAATAAAATTAAACAGGATTTATATAGCGCCAACATATTATGTAGCGCTGTACAATAAATAGGGGTTGCAAATGACAGACAGATACAGACTCATTCATGTAAAAAAGCCCACCCCTTACACTTTTGTATTTAAATTTTAATCCATTGTAATGTTGATGCAAATATTTCTGGCAAAACGTTTCTTCAAACCAACTTTCTAAAGTATCCTGGCTCCTGTATAAACAATGGGTTTACAAAGTACCCCCTGGGGGCATCTAATCTAAGTTTCCGCTTATTTATCTTTTATAATTAGTACCTGGTTGTTTATTAACCAATTCATTCTGTTTAAAATATTTATAGAAATAATAAAGCGTGGATTTTTTGTCATTTGACCAAGTTTATCTTTTAAAAGATACCTGTACTTTCTCAGTAAATAGCTGTACCCTTTGCCCCCCACCTACACTGAAAGTGGAATGTAAAGGCCCCTTTTACACGTACAGTTGGGTCCATAAATATTTGGAGGGAGACAACTTTTTTCTAATTTTGGTTCTGTACATTACCACAATTAATTATATAAGAAACAACTCAGATGTAGTTGAACTGCCGACTTTCACCTTTAATTCAGTGGGTTGAACAAAAAGGTTGCATAAAGATGTGAGAGCTAAAGCCTTTTTTTTAAACAATCACCTAATTTCAGAAAGAATTATGTAAGTGTCTTGTGTCTGTGGGCTCTCAATTCTGATATAGTTCACTGAGCTATCCATTATGCGTAATGCCAGCTCAGTATACTTTTCCTACTTTTTAACCAGCGCATGTGCAGTAGTGTTTGCCTAAAAAATAGGGGTTGGGGCCACAACACACCACAGTAATTATAACTACCTCATGGCACAAGTCACCCATTTACATTTAGGCTGGTTCTACACAGACGTTCCCGCATTTTTAATACGTTTATGTTTTAAGTGCTTATAAACGTGGGAAAAAGGCCCATTAAAACCTATGGAAACCTTTACCCCCGTTTTCCTGTGTTTTTGAGCATTATCCAGCGTTAACACCACCTTTTAATTTTTTAAACGTTGCAAGCACTGTTATAGATAATGCTCATAAACATGCCACAAGGAAACGTCCTGGTGTTGATTAGCCCATTGGAATGCATGGGAATTTCAAACATGGGCTTTTAAAGCCTCAGGTTAAATGCTGGGGAAAACGTTCGTGTAGACTAAGCCTTAAATACCTGTAGCAGCAAAGGATAACTCTGCAGTGAAATATGAATAAGAATATTATATTAGATGAAGCTATGAAATACTTAAGACATAATATGTATTAGTTATTACACAGACTCTGTCCATGACAGTCATTGTCCAATTGAACAACAATGAAGACTAAAAAGCACCAGCTAACTTACTGCTTCTATAACCTCTGCTAAACAAAAAAAGCCTAAGAAAACGCATTGAAACTGTAGGCGATACCTACTGGTACCTAATGAAGATATACAAAACACACAGTAGGAGTTATGCCCAGGTATGTGTTATGCTAATGCACCTATGCTATGTTGTGTTATGTCACATTAAGGCATATTATTCAAAACAAGCAGTCTGCCAACACATGCATAGTTCTCCCCAGAGGTTTTTAGCCGGTTGCTCCGCCCGGCTGATTTGAATACCCCGCCCAGCTCTCGGCAGCCCTCATCCTCGGATGCACGGATCTCAGTGAGGCTGCTCTGTGCTCTGTGTCATCTGTGCTCTGTGTCATCCGTTCAGAGGATTGCTGCTGCCGATGAGAGGTGAGCACACAGTTCAGCCTTCATGTGAAGGAGACACAGGCAGCCCCGCCCCCATCTCATAGCACAAGCTGGGATTTCTATTTAAAAAAAAATCTGCCTTTGAAATGTATCCACCTCTAGCTCAGCATGTTGTTCTGCATCCTCACAGCTGTGTGTGTACAAACCTCCATATCTCCTAATATGTATGTCACAATGACCTGTAACTTTCAGGGTGTACAGGGGACCATCATAGATACTAGTTACTACAATTGCAGCCCCCAGCCTTAAAGAATTTCAAGATATGGGGATCACAAATGTAAAATGTTATGAAAATTGAACTTTGGGGTTGCTGTTTCAGGGAAAAGTGCAACTAGGAGTCCTAAATTGAAAGAGCAAATTGGGGGCCCCGGAGCCACTAACATAGCAAGGAGCATTGGGGTGGGGCCCCTAAATATATACCTACCTGTCACAAATCTATACCTATGAAACTACTGTCTGCTTCTCTTCTTGGACACCAATTTCTCTGAGGGTACAAAACTGAAAATATAGGTGCAAGTGGCGGGCACATTCTCCCCTTACAATCTCTTTACTACAGCATGTAGGGAACATCTGTGACTAACATCCCCTAAAACTTCATCACTGGCATCATTAGAAAATGAACTCTGCCCACTAAATTTTATTGAGGTTGAGGTACAGGAAGGTTACAGTCGTGTGTAACAAGGAAGTGCATTTTGATGAACAGTTTTTTTTTTTTTTATGTTGTAATGATGCCATGGTGATGAAAGGTGATCGCCACACATGTCTCCCACTTCCACCTATATTTTTGTTTCCCTGCACCTCTTAATTCTGGAGAAATTGGGGATTGAGGTAAGATGCAGACAAATATGTGTAACAGAGCAGGCAGCAAACTTTGCTAGGTAGAGATTTATGTTCTCATAATGCCATAGTAATTACATTTTAAAAAGGTTTAGCCAAGAGTGTCCCCCACTTGCACCTACAGTTTGTTTCCTATGCCTCCACGTGTACCTTAAAAATTTCAAGTTAATACAACCAACGCTAGATTCCCAGCACTTACCGCCTGTTACCAATCCTAGGTGCCCAGCACTTATGGCCTGTTACCAATCCTAGATGCCCAGCACTTATGGCCTGTTACCAATCCTAGATGCCCAGCACTTATGGCCTGTTACCAATCCTAGGTGCCCAGAACTTACCGCCTTTTACCAATCCTAGGTTCCCAGCACTTATGGCCTGTTACAAATCCTAGGTGCCCAGCACTTACCGCCTGTTACCAATCCTAGATGCCCAGCACTTATGGCCTGTTACCAATCCTAGGTGCCTAGCAGGTGCCAGAAGTCACTCAGAAGGGGTAAATGTTTTTTGCTGCTAATATGAGCTAAGCCTAACTTGTTACACCACATTCATTATACTTTTACACTACTACAAAGGATTATACTCTTAAAAATTAGAACACTAGTAAGTTGGGTCACAATACACGGCATAGGACAGTTGTGGCAAAATACATAGAATGGAAAAATTGGATATACTAACGGGGCAGGCATTACAAAGTTGTAACAAATAATTGGGAGAAAGTAGAACACTGAAACAATAGAGGTTACTGGATACCCATGGCATAAACAACTGGGAGCACCAAGTTTGCCCTTTTTTACCACCCGGCTACAGCTTTCTACCACCCGGCTGAAAAAAAATTCTGGGGAGAACACTGACATGTGACCTGTTTTGGGGTAATATGGTTATTGCGCTACACCTCAGCTGTGACTGTTGTAAGGATTGGCTTCCACACACAATTTATTAAGATCATTTTTTTTATTAAGAGTGTTTTATGTCATTTAAAAAAGTTGGTTTCGCACACTTTTTTTTTCTTTTTTTTTAGAATCCTCACTCTTATATTGAATTTATCATGTAAGAAGCAGCCCCCCTTCCTTTCCCAAACTGAGCAAAATAACTCCCAGGGGTACAGCATCCCTAGCATACATTGCGTTGGGATTAAGTAAATTTATTTATAGTTAGCTGTGCAATGCCATTGCAGTGTTCTCCCCAGCCCCTTTTAGCCGGGTGCATCACCTGGCACTTTTCTGTGACCATTCAAACTTTTTCTGGGTGGTTACTGAAGAGTTGGGTCACAATAGAGGGGCTGCCACCCGCCTACAGTTTCTTATTACCCGGCTTGAAAAAATTTCTGGCTTGAACACTGCATTGGGAAAGTTTTTGTAGTAAAGGAGCCAACATTGTGTAGTATGTTAAAAGTTTTTTCTGTACTGCTATTTTCATGCTGATAGCTGAATTTTGTCTAAATTCTGTTTCAGTTCATGTAACCTCACAATTAGCAGTGGAATTATGTCGCCATTTGCACCTCCTCTACCCGGTGTGCCTGCTTTCACTGCACAGCAAAAAGCCTGTCTGCAGCTGTATCTGAGACTCTCACATCTGTCTAATATCATTCGAGCAGTGTGAGGACAATGGCTTTCTTTCTTCATATAAACATAGCCAGCCTCATATAAACATTGCCAGTCTATAGGAGGCACATAGGTCACATTTGATTTACTTTTTAAAATACTGAAATATTTATCTTAATGTAATATATCAATACATAATAACATTTCACATTTAATATAAAATGAAGTTTGTTTGTATTCAGCATATGTATGAAATTATCTGTGTATGGTTGTACATTAGGATCTGTATTACAGGGCAGTTTCATGGTCATTTACATGTAACTTTGTGTGATGATATAATCCTGGATTTTATCCTAACAACAAGAAGATTTATTAACATCATGGAGTAAATAAATATGGTTAATAATATGCTATTTTAGAACATTTTCTGGGATGCCATTTTTGTTATTATTGCAGTGTTAACCTTTAATTTAAGACTTTTATGCCATCTGCGTTTGGTCAGGTAAATTTCGATTCACATCTTGATCTCTTGGTAGGATTTATTTCCAATAGAGACATTAAAATTGACATCTTTAAACTGTAGGTTTTAGTATAACTAAAGGTAAATTATTTTTATTTTTTGAGTGTTGAGGGATTATAACTGCTGTCACACATCTATCTCTGTCTAGGCAGATTCATTTTTTCTAGTTGTCCTGATTGGTGTTGGTAGAATAGCTCACTAATTGATTCGTCAGCTATTCGCTCGAATAGACCAAAATTTTTCGGGTGATCGAACGTCAAATTCGAACACTATTAAAGTCAATGGGGGGAAATTTTGAGTTATGGGACTGTGTAGAGATTCTACAGCCTATAAATACATTTAAAAGAACATCTCAAGACTCCCCCAGCTCTGCACAACACTGTACAAGTCACAACACTGTACAAAAAAAAATGAAGGCTTTTTTATATTACTGGCAAGGCAATTTTTATGGGGTGGTCAAGGGAACATGCAAGATTTTATACAGGCCTCCGAGTAGAAGCAGAGAGGGTCCCGAGGGGGTTCCTCCCGGTCCAACAATTAGCCACCAGGTTTAATTGATCCATTACAAGCCATACACCGGCTTCAGAGTAGAGGCAAAGGGCTCTGAGGGGAGTCTTTCAGTCAAAAAATTAGCCAGTTACACAGCTTTGTTACAAGTTATATAGGCCTCACAGGAGTACGGACCACATTAGTAACTGGCATCTAGAGCTGGGTGTTGTGCATCATCAATGTCACCCAGAAGTGTACGATTTTAGTGAATGGAGTACTGACAAGCGGCAGCAGCAACAGCAGGCGGAGGAAGGGGTGGGCCCTGAGACGGAGAGTGGACCGCATTGGTAACTGGCATCTAGAGCTGGGTGTAGTGCATCGTCAAGGCCACTTAGAATTCTGTAACAACATTTTTAAGAATGGAGTACTGACAAGCGGAAGCAGCAACAGCAGAAGGAAAAGGCGGTGGGCCCTGAGACTATGTGAGTGTGGACGGCATTGGTAACTGGCATCTAGAGCTGTGTACTGGGCAGGCAACAGCAGGAGTTGGCGGTGGGCCCTGAGATGTAGTGTGGATGGCATTGTTAACTGCCATCTAGAGCTGGGTACTGGGCAGGCAGCAGCAGTAACAGCAAGAGGAGGAGGCAGTGGGCCCTGAGACAGACAAGGACGGTATTAGAGGTTGAGGCCATCACCTATGAACAGTGTCGATGCTGTAGCTATTGTAGACATTGCTGTGTGGGGCACTGCCTTTTCCTATCTGCTAGCTTTAATTTTGTAAAATGCGGCATGGACAGCATTTGTAACTGGCATCTAGAGCTGGGTACTGGGCAGGCAGCAGCACTAACAGCAGGAGAAAGAAGTGGTGAGCCCTGAAACGGAGCGTGGACAGCATTGGTAACTGGCATCTAGAGCTGGGTACGAGGCAGGCGGCAGCAGTAACACCAGGAGGAGGAGGAGGCAGTGGGCCCTAAACCGTAGTGTGGACGGCATTGGTAACTGGCATATAGAGCTGGGTGCTGGGCAGGCGGGGGCAGCAGCAACAGCAGGAGAAGTAGGTGGTGGGCCCTAAGACTGAGTGTGGATGGCATTTTTAACTGGCATCTAGAGTTGGGTACTATGCAGGCGGCACCAGTAACAGGAGGAGGTGGTGGGCCTGAAACGGAGTGTGAATGGCATTAGTAAATGGCATCTAGAGCTGGGTACTGGGCAGGCAGCACCAGTAGCAGCATGAGGAGGAGGCGGTGGGCCCTGAAACGGAGTGTGGACAGCATTGGTAACTGGCATCTAGAGCTGGGTACTGGGCAGGCAGGAGCAGTAACAGCATAAGGAGGAGGCTCTAGGCCATGAGACGGAGTGTGGATGATATTAGTTGCTGGCATATAGAGCTGGGTACTGGGCAGGTAGCAGCAGTATCAGCATGAGGAGGAGGCTGTGGGCCCTGAGATGGAGCAAGGACGGCATTAGAGGATGAGGCCATCACCTATATTGACAGTGTAGATGCTGTAGCTATTGTAGACATTGCTGTGTAGGGGACTGCCCTTTCTTATCTGCTAGCTGTAATTTTGCAAAAAGCATCATGAACAGCATTGGTAACTGGCATCTAGAGCAGGGTACTGGGCAGGCGGCAGCAGTAACAGCAGGAGGAAGAGGCGATGCGCCCTAAACCGGAGTGTGGACGGCATTTGTAACGGGCATCCAGAGCTGGGTACTGGGCAGGCAGCAGCAGTAACAGCATGGGGAAGAGGCAGTAAGCCCTGAGACCGAGTGTGGACAGCATTAGTAACTGGCATCTAGAGCTGGGTGCTGGGCAGGCGGCAGCAGTAACAGTAGGAGGAGGAGGCAATGATTCCTAAGAGGGAGCAAGGATGGCATTAGAGGTTGAGTCCATCACTTATATGGACAGTGTAGAAGCTGTAGCTATTGGACAGATTGCTATGTAGGGGACATGCCTTTTCCTATCTGCTAGCTGTAACTTTGTAAAATGAGGCATGGACAGCATTAGTAACAATCATCTAGAGCTGGGTACTGGGCAGGCGGCAGCAGTAACAGCAGGAGGAGTAGGACGGTGGGCTCTGAGACGGAGTGAGCACGGCATTTGTAACTGGCATCTAGAGCTGGGTACTGGGCAGGTGGCAGCAGTAACAGTAGGAGGTGGTGGGCCCTGAGACGGAGTATGAACGGCATCGGTAACTGGCATCTGAAGCTGGGTACTGGGCAGGCAGCAGCAGTAACAGCATGAGGAGGAGGCGGTGGGCCCTGAGACGGAGTGTGTACAGCAATTGGTAACTGGTATCTAGAGCTGGGTACTGTGCAGGCAGCAGCAGTAACAGCATAAGGAGGAGGTGGGGGGCCCTGAGAAGGAGCAAGGATGGCATTAGAGGTTTAGGCCATCACCTCTATGGTGATGGCCTTTCTCACCAACAAATACAGATATTTAATTTTGATACCACTTGCTATCTATCCAAAAGGACAGAAAAAATTCTGTATTTCTCTCCAAAAAATACAGATATTTAACTGTACAGATATTTAACTGTGATTGCACTTTCTATATATCCACAAAGCTCCGTTACAAGTCATATAGGCCTCAAAGTAGATAGAAGTTGAGGGTCCTGAGGGAGGTCCTCTGTAAAAAAAATTAGCCAGGTACACAGATACATTGCAAGTTATAGGCCTCAGAGACAGGGTAGAGGTAGATGGCCACAAGAGGGAGAAGTAGAAGGAGATGCAGAAGGCTGTGAAAGTGCTTTACCCATCAAGGTGTCAGCAGGCCGTGCAGCAGTTGCCGAATATTCAGTTCACTCTGCAGAGAGGGTGTTGAAGTCATTGCCCATCCAAGCCTTATTCATTTTAATAAAAGAGAATTGGTCAACATTTTCTGCTAAGAGGCGGATGTGCTTGTCACTAACTACGCCCCCAGCTCCACTGAACGCTCTTTCAGATAACACACTTGCGGCTGGGCAGGCAAGGATCTGAATGGAATGTTCTGCCAGCTCCGGCCACTGGTCAAGCTTGGATACCCAGTAGCACAGTGGGTCCTGGCTTTACAGGTTGCAGATGTCCCATGTAGAGCTCAGGTATTCCTGCACCATGACTGAGTAGCGCTGCCGACTGTCATTGGCAATTGCTGCATGACTAGCGGCTTGCTTCCCCTGAAAAAGAAACTGCATAGTTTGTCTTAGATGACCTCTACTGCTGCTGCCACCCATGCAGCTTAAGGTACTTGCTTGGCTGGCGTGGCTGGTGGAACTGCCAGGTATCCCTGCTGCTGCTGCTGCTGGCAGCCAGAAAGGCTGAGCACAAGTCCCTTACAAGCAGTTCTTAGTAGTGCTGCATTTTAGGTCTCCTCTAATGGGGCAAGATGAGTTGTTGTATCCCAGGCTTGTAATGTGGATCAAGTAATGTAGCAATCCAGTAGTCGTCAGTCTTTATTTTTATGTGTTGTATGCGTGGATCTTTGGCTATGCACTCCTGCATGAAGGCTGTCATGTGGCTCAAACCTCCCACAGCTAATTTCTGAACCCACACTTCTGTGGGTCGAACAGCAGCACAGGGTCGTCCTCCTCCTCTGCCTGGTCTTGCCATCCATGGAACCTGCCGCCTTGTGTTTTTTAGGTGGATGGATGCCATGTACCCATATCCTCCTCTTCCCCCTCCTCCCCTTCTCCCATGCCTGCAATGTCCTCCTCATCCTTTTCCACCTCCTACTCTTCCTAAATTCCTTAAGGCGCGCATGTCCGAGATGATGTTTGAAACGTCATCTGTTGCTGCAGCGTCCGCTCTGTGTCGTGTCCAAGATCCACCATCATCTGTTCCAGCAGACATATGAAGGGGATGGTGTCACTGACACAGGCCTGATCTCTTCTGATCATCCTGGTGGTCTCTTCAAAAGGTGACAATACAGTGCACAAGTCCTCAATTTGCAGCCACTCCGCAGGGCTGTAGTAAGTTAATGTAGGTATACGTCTGAAATGAACAGACTCTGCCACGTAATCCACCACCTCTTTCTGTTGTTCATCCAGCCGCTGCAGCATGTAAAAGTTCCAAGTTCCAAGGAGTGGCCACATCACAAATTAACTGGTGCATCGGCAGATTGAGGTTTCGCTGTAAATCCACCAATCTGGCACTGGCAGTGTACGACCGGTGGAAATGCGCTGACAGCATTCTGGCCTTCAGCAACAGCGGCTGAAGGCCTGGGTATTTCCTAAGGAAGCGCTGTACTATCAGGTTCATGACTTGAGCCAGGCAAGGTAAGTGTGTGTGAGTTTCCCACAACGCAGGAGTGCCAGCAGATTGGCCCCATTGTCACACAGGACCTTGCCTGGCTGGAGTCTGTGCGGGGTTAGCCATATGTCCTTAGAATGGTTGCGCCCGTGTGGCTAATGGAACTGAGGCCTCACAATCTCAGGACTGAGTGGCAACGTCTAAATTGTGCACCAAAATAACAAACTGCAGGTTGTTGCTGGCAGTAAACAGATGCTGGCGAATGGTAGGTGCTGGGTCTCCATGGCAAAGTGTCCCTGGAGGAAGAGTTTGAGGCACACGAGTCAAAGGAGGAGGTAGAAGTGGAGGTGGAGGAGGAGATTGCATGGCGATGTGCTCTGGGCGGAGGTAGGTACGCAGGCCTTGCTGCAGCTGCATCTTCCCCTGCTGCCACCAAAGTTACCAGTGAGCTGTATAGGAAATATATCTTCCCACTCCATGCTTGCTCGACCAACTGTCGGTTTCAGGTGCACCTTGCCAGAAACTGTGCTGCAGGGCCACGGACACATTGCTCTGCATGTGTTCCTGCAAAGCAGGAACACATTTTCTGTGAAATACTGCTGCTTGGGCATAATGTACTGTGGGTTTGCGCAGAGGACTGCGTAACAGAACGCATTTGAGTCCACCAGCCGGTAAGGGAGGAGCTCTAACGCAATCGGCTATGCAATTGCCGCATTGATTAGCTTTGTTTTGTAGTTATTTGGGCCGCATTTCCTCTTGCGCTCTAGCATCTGGGGGATGGAAGATTGGATGCTCCTAATGCTCACCACAGGAAGATTGAACGATGGGTTAGAAGATGTGGGGGAATGGCAATGATGCCTGGTCTTGACTGCTAGCCATGCGACAGACAGCAGCCGATCTGCATTGGACATCCCCCTCACCGCTTGTGGAGCTTGAAAATAATAATGCTCGGCTACATGCCCCACCAAAATTGCTGGCAGCAGCATGGCTAACTTTGGTGGCAGAAGGAGGAAAGGTAGCGGTGGAAGATCTAGCAGCTTGAGCTTGCTTCTTGGGCAGAGGTGGTCGCACAGAGCTCTGTGCTTTGACATGGTGTTCCTGCCAGGTTAACAGTTGGTGGCTTTTTAGATGTGTGCCTATGCAACTTTTTCCAAGTTTGTTTGGGTTTTTGCCTCGTTTCAAGTGCTGAGCACAGTTTGCAGATGACCATAGTGGTGTCATCAACATGGACATTAAAAAATGCCCACATGGTTGAACATCGAATTGGGCCGAAAGGTGCTCTGGTGCTGGTGGTGGCGGTTCACGGTTGTTGAGGCACAGCTGTGGTGACAGCTTCTGACGATGGACGACCATGACTTGCCACACTGGTACGTGAAGACTGTGGTCAGCTTTTACCCTTTTTCTCTCTCTCCCCCTTTGAGGGTGCTCTGCAACCTCCTCCTCCTCTTCTTCCTGCCTATGATGATCTCCTTGTTCACCTCATGTCAGATCAAGGACATCATCATCATCAGATTAGTTAGTTTCCCTGTATGTGCCGAAAGGAAGCAACACCCTTTTGGAGTCAGTTTGAACTGGCTCGCCTGGCTCAGAGTGTTGGGGTGAAACGTAAGTGGGAAGAAAGCCTGGGAACTGACTCTCTTCGTCAGATGACTGAAACAACTGAGCATGTTCAAGGAATGCTTTTAGCTCCGCATCTCCAACCCCTCGGTGGGACTACTCTACGTTCTGCTGTACATGAGACTTTCCAGGTGAGGAGGAAGAAGTAGGAGGAACAGTTGTATCTTGGACTGTTTAGGACCCTTGTGAGGCCTGTGTCTGGGACTGTACTCTACTACTTCTTGTTCAAGATGCGGTAATAATGAAAGCCCACCACCAACAGCAGCGCTTCTTGTTCTCGGGTCTTTGCTTGCAACCCCTGGCAAAGCTGCCCCTTCCTTTTTGGCTAGACATAGTACAAATTTTGTGTGGCTTCACACCCTGCTAAATGCTTTGGAGTTAATATGCTTCACAAAGTGTTAATTTTTACAGTAAGTGGATTTATTTTATTGGAGGGGGATTGACACCAAAAATGCTAGTGCGCTGTGTGTGTTGTACTTTCCTTCAGCGATGACGCTTGTAATATGCAGCATAGTTTACAAACTGTATACTGCAGTATACACTGCGTCTGACTGACTCTCAGTACAAGTGTGATACTGTGCATGCAGTTAGGGAGGGTACCCTGGCTCAGGCTGCGTGTATGTAACACACTATCTATCTATCTATCTATCTATCTATCTATCTATCTATCTATCTATCTATCTATCTATCTATCTAACAGTGAAACTGTAACACACTATCTATCTATCTATCTATCTATCTATCTATCTATCTATCTATCTATCTATCTATCTATCTATCTAACAGTGAAACACTCTACCTATTTAAGTACAGTAGATTACAGGACTGAACCAATACAGTACAATCCAACTATCTATCTCACTAATAGTGTGAGTGTGACACAGTCTAAGTAAAGCACTTTTTTTTTTTTACTTCAACAAAGCAAGCAAGCAGCAAAGAGAGGTTGTGATGCTAGCAAATCTCTGTCAGGAGTGGTAAATGCAGGCACGCCCTGGCCTTATATAGGCCAATGGCTGCCTGTGTGGCATCCCTGTTCATATTGGAGGGCCCTAGGCATTATGGGAGTGATCCCTGGGCATTGTGGGAGGGTCGAATTTGTGGGAACACTAGTCCTGATCACCAGGAATAAAAATAATGGTAAGTGTGCAATTGTGATTTGCCACCAGAACATAAATAAAAGGTAAATCCTTCGATGGGTTATTTGTAAAAACTGTCTAAGAGGAAATTTCATAAACCCACTCAATTCCTCTTAAATCCTCTCCTCTTAAAGTGACAACAATCAACGAAAAATAAGATTTTCTTCTGTGTGATCTGGATAATATTTGTCATTTATTTAAACATTATTCGTAAAGTAAAGAATCAAAAACATATAAACAGTACAAACACAATAAACCTTTAAAAGGAGAATACAATTATTCCAAAACTGTTACTTTGCATATTTTCCCTTAAATGTTAGAAAGTTTTTGGCAAATATATTCAGTGCTAACATATTCCTGTTATATTTGCATTTTTATGCACCAAAGGTTGCAACTCTGTACTGTTTTTTGCAGTGCCCCTGGGTAGGTTACCCAACATTTTCTGTATGTCAATAGGGGGAACAGAATATGGCATTTTGGTTTAGGTGGTGGAATGTATAATTTATTCTCGTAATAATACTATGATATTGAGGCGTTCCTGTAGAGAATGAGTCACAAACATTTCATATGATCTCAACCACTACAGAATTTCTTTAGGCAGTTAGGTAGGCTTTTCAATAGATATTTCAAGGTCTGTGTTGAGCAGCATGACTGGTTTATAGTTTTTCAGTTTTTAGAGCTGAGAGGTTCTTGGGTTTGGGGATCAATGCTAGAGTACCTTGGAGCAGTTGGGGTGAAACGGGTTTCCTGTACAGAATATGATTAGTGTTTTGTAAGAGATCAGAATTTGGAAAAAATCATTTTATAGTAGAAGATTTAAAGGTCATCTTGATCTGGGGCTTTGCCATTTTAACATGGTTCATTTATAGCTAGATTTCTTTATTTATCTGTCTGAAAATTGTGGACATTGTTACCCTATCAAGGAGTTGCAAGTGTATGTGGGTCCTGAGGGTGGTTAGCTTCACTAAGTTTTTGAAAATATAAAAAGAATTGTATATTTCTGTCAGGGTTGCAAAAAATATGGTAATCTTGGGCTTTAAATGTGTGTTTAAGCAGAACCAAAGTTAATAAATTGTGATCAGGCAGATCCATTATTGCAGAGGAGATAGGATAGGTGATATCCCTTCAGCAATATAATAAATGTACTTGACTTCTCATTTCACCTGGTCTTCTTTCAGGTACCAGATCTTCGGCAATCTTAATTGTCCAGGCCAGATTGACATAACTCCTGTGTCTGGCATAACATGGCATCCTACACTGAGCTGAGTTTACTGTTCAATATTCCAGGGACATGTTTTGTGGTGGTATTTAAAACCACCAACCATTTGTCACATTTGGAGCTGCAGAAAATATTACAAATGTTTTTCTTTATTACGCAAGCAGGTGGAATATCTCATGAATATCTCTATGTTCAAATACCCTACTTAAAATGATTACCTTCTCTTACACCAGTTATCCAGTTTTAGGTTTCAGATACGCAGGGCCTGATTTATTAAAGCCCTCCGAAGCTGGAGAGCATACACTTTCATCAGGAAAGCTGGGTGATCCATCAAACCTGGAATGGATTTAGCAAATGTTTTCAATTCTGGACCAGATCGATTTCAGGTTTGCTGGATCACCCAGCTTCACTGATGAAAGTATATCATCCCCAGCCTTGGAGAGTTTTAATAAATCAGGCCCACATTGTCACAGTACATTTTTAAACTGAACATTTAGTCAAAATCATTATAGTTCCTGTTAACTGATTTACTGTTGGTATTGTTGTTGGAATAAGCTAACTGTTATTTTGTATGTTTCCAAACACATTTTACTAGTGTGTTAACTGTTTTCCAAAGCAAAGTGACCACATATAAATAATAAAAATAATGTGAAAATTAAACTTGGTTATATGGTAAGCCTCAGTCTCTAGTCTGGTAAATTTATGTTCATTTACAAACTAAAGAAAGAAGAATATTTTTAATTTTCTGCCTATAATTACTAACAGTTGCAGATCTTGGCAGGGAATAGGGTGATGCAGGCAGATCATGCTTCACATGTGTTTGTTCTCAAAATTGGAATTTGGAAATTATAAACAAGGAATACTGACACATAGTAAAGTTGTCGTTTAATTTTTGTGTGATTTAAGCTGCTTGAAAACCTTTATAGGGTCTGGTATACTTTTCGTAGTGTTTGTATTTTTTTTCCATTTGGACCTGATATTTATGTATGGCCTTTCATACACCAGAAGAAAATTGGTGACCTTTATTTTGTCCTTTACAGTTAAGCAATAGAGTTAGGTTACCTCCCTTCTTCCAGCCTGTGACTGAATAAAAGGAACACACTGATGAGATCATCCATTTTTCTCTGCTGTGCTCTTTTTGGCATCACATGTGCATATTTGCAGTCTAACTGACTCAGAGTACTGACCTTTAGGCTGCATTTACATGATATGTCTACAGAGCAGCTAGCTGATGACTACTCTGCCTCCTTTACTATTGCTATCCCTTGCAACAAGAGCTCCAATTCATTCAATGGAAGAATGCTTTCCACTAGGAAAAGCAAGGGTTAGGGGGCGGAGCTATTGTCACCCAGCAGTTCTAGGTACACTTCCTGCAAATGTAGCCTTATTCTCCCAGTTTGAGTTCTACTGTACAAAGGAAAACTAGAGGCTGATACAGAGTCAGACTCACTGTTCTTGGTTGGAAGGAGGTAAGGGGGTCAGGATCTGAGAATATTGCGATCTATATTGGTGTTACAGCAATCCGCTAACTTTAGTCTTAAGCTAAAGGAGGCTTAAGCTCCTCCTCCACCACCCATCTTTGCTCATGTTAAATAGTCTTTGAGAAAACTCTACAGTAACACATTCATGTACTTGTTACTGGCTTTGTAGAACACGGAACAATAAATACCTAGATAAGAATTTCACGCCCTTAAAAATTTTGACCTGGGATATATTGTTCATTTTATGTCCCTGTTAGAGTTGTGGAAGTTTACCTGTTACAAAACTGTACACAAAATGTCACACTTTTTTTGTTGTCTTAATTATTATAATATTATTTAAATTTTTTTATATATTTTTAATTTTTTTTACAATATTTAACTAATTTTGTGATTTTAGTTATATTTAATAGTTATATTTATTTTTAATCTTCATTAATGTGTCTTTCAAATGTAGACAACTATGCAGTCATTCTGCTATATCTGCACTGTCCTTGAGAGCATAATATATTGGTTTTAGTGATTTAATATCGAGGAGTGAAGGTACATTTCTGATTTAATGGTCCTCGACCTGCAAAAGGTTGGGGACCACTGCTTTAAGCTATCCCTGGTTTTCACATCTCTGAAAACTTGGATCTCTTCTTGAAAAAAAAAAAATCAGTTGAAGTTCAGGTTCTCTATAAATTGTTTTCATGCATCAAGTGTTTATTTTTCCCAGGAAGATACTTCAGTGACTGCATTTTAAAACTTGTTTAACATTTTCATGTGGCTTTTTCATCTATGGCATGCATTCACAGATGACTACTCAAAGCTAGCATGGTATGACAAATTTGTGGGTTTACTGAATTTTTCTACTAGGCACAGACAGCTTTGAAAACCTGGCAGTGGTTCTGACCTATCACCCACCACTTTATATAGTCCTTCAAGAAAAATGTGTTAATTTAGTCATACTTTCACTTTTAAATTGACAGCTTTAAACTGTAGGTTATAGTATAATTAAGGCAAAATATTGAGTGTTGAGGGATTAGAACCATTGTCACACATCTATCTCTATCCAGGCAGATTCATTTTTTCTAGTTGTCCTGATCACCAGGAATAAAAATAATGTTAAGTGTCCAATTGTGATGGGGAGGTTGTGTCCAGAGATGGGAGAGTTGGCGGGTTCTGGCATCATGATGTCATCATGGGCGGTCTGGAGTCCATGCTTTCAGTAGTCAGTGACCTGCAAAAGGTTGGGGACCACTGCTTTAAGCTATCATTGGTTTTTACATCTCAAAAAACTTGGATCTCTAATTGAAAAAAAAATCAATTGAAATTCAGGTTCTCTATAAATTGTTTCATGCATCAAGTGTTTGTTTTTCTCAGGAATATACTTCAGTGACTATGCATTTTAAAAAAAAAAGTTTTGTTTAACATTTTCATGTGGCTTTACAACTATAACATGCATTCACAAATGACTACTCAAATCTAGCATGAAACAAAGCCACACAAAACTGACTGAAACAAGCAAAGAAGGTTAACCTTGAGCTGCAAATGTCTACAGTTGTTTTAGGGTCAGTAGATTATTGACTATGTTCAGTTGATGTGTCCCAAGATTTCAGTATAGGCTGATGTACTCAATGGAAGAATGGGCAAGCCAGGAGGTAATGGTGCTCTACAACTGAGTTTGTCATTTCCTGTTTTTTCCCTATAATTAGTAAAGTGAAAGAGAAGCTTGTTACTTAATAAATAATTAGACAATTACATGTTAATTACATACTTTAAATTTTTTAATTTATTCATAAACCCAATGTTTCTAAAAAAAAAAAAAAAAAAAAAAAAGACGAATATTACATCATTTTTTACATTTTCCTTGTATTATTAATATTATTATTATTATTATTAATATTATTGTATTATTATTGTATTATTAATAATCTGACTAAAACCATTCCAAGAAGAAACCTTAGACCAGTACCCAAATACTTTTACTAAATTATAATTTTAACACACAAAAGAGAATTAATTATCGAATATTCATTTTAAGACAATCCATGTGTAACACCCCAAGTTGAATATCTAAACCTATCATATTATTCTTCTTTCTTGACCATTTAGTACTTTCTCTATAAACGTATCCCACACTTTAAAAAAACAAATGATTTGTGCATCTTCCGCTCTTTCTACTTCAAATTTTTCTCTCTCTAAAACTGTTCTCAACATTGTGATTACCCCTTGCAAAGTGGGTGCTCCTGGGTAAATCCATTTTTTTTTTTTTTTTTAAGAATTTTTCTTTATTGAAGGATATACAATACAAATTACAACAGCATATAAAACATCCGTACACAGTAATGAAACATATCCCAATTTTTCATAAGATAGTAAAGAAATCACCACACTGGTGACTAACCAAGAAAGAAGGAATAAAAGAAGATAGAGAAAATAAGAAAGATATAGAACACACATGAAAAAAGAAAGATCCACACAAAAAGAAACATAAAAACAAACACAATCATAGTCATATACCAGCCAGTATTAAATCTAAATACAAACATATCCAACATCACACTAAAATAAACTAAGTATAACAGTACCTCTTATTGTTTTAGAAAGAGTTGTTAAGAACACATTTCTTATGTTTAAACCATATGTCCCAATGTTTAAGAAATACTTTAAATCGGTTTTGAGATAAAGCAAAGATTCGTTCATACGAACAATGCTCATTAATATTTTTAACAACTTCGGAAATCAACAGCACATGGAGGCTCTTCCATTTGCGTAGTATAGACAATTTAGCACTCAAGAGCACATGAATAATAACCGATCTAGTATACATGGGGAAATCTTCCACCCCTATATGTAAAATCGCAAGCTTAACTTCAGGTTGAATATAGATATTCAGAATTTCTGAGATCAGTATAAATACTTGATTCCAAAAGGATCTGAGCGAAATGCAATCCCATAAAATATGATGCAAAGAGCCAAGACTACCACACTCTCTCCAACATAAATTTGAGGCAGATCTGGAGAAGTGCGCCATCTTAACCGGCGTTAAATACCAATGATTTATCACTTTTTGGTACACATCCCGATGATCTGCACATTTAGTAGCTTGATAAGTTATATTCATTGTGGTTAGAAATGCCTTCCAAAGGAACCTACTGAATGCCCTATCCAGCATTTGTATATCTGTATGTCTTAGTAGTATATTTGACTTTGCTATTGTAAAGAGAATATTTATATCCCATGGTTTTTTAGTATTATATGTTAATGGTAGTATTTCACTTTTTCCAATATTAATCTTCAAACCTGAGATTTTGCTAAATATCTGAAACAATTATTGGATATAACATATGTCAGAGACTGGTTTAGCTGTAAATAGCACAATATCATCTGCAAAATACGCAGCTTTTATTTCTTGTGTCCCTATTTTTACTTCATGTAATTTAGTGTCGTCTCAATCGTCCGTACTAAAGGTTCTAACGCTAGATTAAAATACGAAGGTTATAGTGAACAACCCTGCCGAGTTCCCTTTTGGATGTCAAATGTGTCAGATATATTACCTGCTGTACGTATTTGGGCTTTAGGTGAAAGGTACATATTTTGTATCTATTGTAAATATGCACCTTTAAAGCCATTTTTTAAAAAATACTTTAAATAGCCATTGTATACTGACATTATCAAATGCTTTTTCAATATCGATCCCCATGATTGCAATATCATTATCTGGTTGTACTTTATCAGTTTCTAGAACTACCAATACTTTCCGGATATTTGTCACTGCTGAGCATCCCCCCACAAATCCCACTTGGGAAGGAGATATCAACTGTGGTAATATAGAAGCTAACCTATCCGCCATAATTTTTAACAAAATTTTTGCATCTACATTTATCATTGAAATCTGCCTATATGATTCCATTTACATAGGATTTCTATCCTTTTTTGGCAACATTCTAATATAGGCTTCTTCACCCGTGTTGAAGTAGTTGCCCGATATCCACATATTATTATAAAGCTCATATAGAACTGCGGACCAGTCATCCTTTACCATTTTAAAGAATTCTGCTGTATATCCATCTGGGCCAGGTGACTTCCCATTTGCTAGACCAGATATTATTGATCATATTTCCATTAACGTAATTGGTGCATTTAACATTTCCCTCTGGATATCCGACAACCTGGAAAAATTCAGTTTTTCCATAAAATCTTCTGCCTGTTCATCATCTATAGAGGTTTTTTTATACAGTTGTTGGTAAAATGTGGCAAAGAAGGAATTTATCTCCTCCAGATGGGATTTTAGTTGAATTCACCAGCATTTTGCCTGATTTATTACCAAATCTATTAATTCTAGCATCTACCATCTTCTGTTTTAACTGTTCATATCTTTCTCCCCAGTTATCAAACTCACTTTTCCTTTTATGCAATTCTTGGCAATTTTGGTCTGAAATGACCATTGCACTTCTCCCACCCATAGTTTTCTCATTCTATGGATGTCCATAGTGTCTAAGTGTGTCTCTTGTAATAATGTTACATCAACATGCAGTTTTTTAGGTGTCCGAATATAGCCATTCTTTTGTGTGGGGATGGATCTTAGCACCTTAACATTCCATGATATTATTTTCATAAAGCGAATTTCTCCCAATGCACATTCTATCTTCTGTATTATACTCTCTCATATTTTGTATATGTATCTGTTCACTTATCCTATTCTCAAATGACCAATTCAGCTGATATTTGTAGTGTCTAAACAGATATATTCATCTTTGATATATTTTAAGACATTTCCTAGGTAATGATTTGCAACTTTTTAAGAAACATGTAACACACAATCAAAATAGTACAATTAACAAAACACACAAACACATACATAATCCTTTTAGTGGACTTTCTTTTCTCCTCATAGAAATATTCACCATTAAAATCTTCATCTTTTACAAATTTAAGGCTCTTACCCCTAACAAAAAACCTTTATCCACCTTGTAAACATATTGGAACATTTTTCTTCTAACAAAACTGGCCCCGCTATTTTAATGATTTTTTTCTGGGTTATGTCCTGTTTGTTTATGTGAGGCATTTCTATCTGTCGATCTCTGTTGTTTGGCCTCTACTCCTGTAGATTTTTTAGAGGTTTGCAAAGGAAGCATATCTTCCTGCAATTCAACTTGTGCTAATTCCAAGCTTGGCTGCTTTAAGATTTTAACATTCAGCTGCCTCTTCTATTTGTGTAAAAATACTTGTGTCCTTGTTGATCTTTAATATGCAATGTAGCCGGATATGCTAATGTAAATCGGATTCCATGTTGATAAAGTCTTGAACAAACTGAGCTGAAACTTTTGTGTTTGCGTGATACGTAAACTGAATAATCTGCAAAAATTACCAAGGAATGTCCATTCATACTCAAAGTTCTCTTTGCTATATATGCCTAAATAATCAAGGTACGTTCTGTATAATCCAGGTATTTTGGATATTACAGGTCTCGCCTTTTTAATTTCATTTTTGAAAGGGCCCAGACGTGCCCATTCTACTTTGCATACCCGTGGAATGCCCAATAAATCAAGAATAACATTTGCACAGATTTCTTGTAATTGCATTGGCTTAATACTTTCTGGTAGACCTATAATTCTCATATTATTCAGTCTAGCTTTATTATCCATCCATATTATCATGTTTCAACAACATATTAGCATGCTTTACTTCCATCGCTGCCAATTTTACTTTTACTGCATTTAAATTATCCTCTAATGCTGATATACGTGCTTCTGCTGAGGTAATTTGTGTAGATTGAGCTTTTACATCTTGCCTCAGGGGCTGTATTCCTTTCCCAATGGCTCTATCTATTGTTTCCTGCAGCGTTGGAGTTAAGATGGCCGCTACTGCATCTGCTATTTTGGAACAGTCAGGCATATTGATATTAATATCCTCATCTGTGGTTTTAGGGGATTGAGTACTTGTCAGCCTAGACTCTTTCCCCATTTGCATTTTAGCCCCACTCACCATCTGGGAGTCCTGCTTACCTGTGTGAGCCGCCGCTCCTTTAGACGCTGACTTTCCCAAATACTTGTCCATCCACGTGTGCAGTATCGGCGGCAGTGTTGTTCCTTGGTTTATGCAAGTGCTCCACTGAGTTTTTAGCCGCTTTTTCACTGGGGTATGCAGGAGCCTCTGTGTCCTGCTGCTTCACATGAGACGCTCGGAACCGGAAATTTTGTTTCTACAATTTTAAGATTGTACATTCAATCCCTGTGTGACCCAGTACTGTTTCTTTCCATTGTGAAATGCATTGTTTTCAGATAGTCATATGAATGATTGATTGGATGAGGATCAATAAAGAAGGATGGATTTACTAAACGAGTTACTAAATGTGATGAAAATTAACTTATCAATCACATGCAAAGCAATGTGATAACATGATTTTTGCTTGCACTTAAAGCTATCAAAGCATGACCTTATTCACTAAGCTGTGTGAAACCTTGCAAGATTAACAATTTTCTTTGCTTACTAAACAGCCTAAAACCCCTTTCACCCCCTTTTGACACCTTTTCAATCCTATTGTGTATAACTACAAGCAAAAGCACAGCTTTTGTATGTAATGAGCAGATATTTCTGCCCATATGTGCCTGTGTTAAAGTGGTATGACCTGGAGTGTCCAAACTTTAACACCATGAGAATCTTTGGGATGTACTATGCTGGGGGAGAGCAGTCTAACCCCCTCATTAGCAATACAAAATCTTAGCGAAAGATAAATGCAAATCTGGACTGAAACAAATGATGTGACATTTCATACACTTATTGAAATGATACCCTGGCAAATGCATGCTGTTATCAAAGCTAAAGGCAGTCCAATAAATATTTGACTATGTGACATTAATTGCAATCGGTTTGCATGACTTGCAGAAAACCTCTTTTGCTGTTCTGCAAGCTCTTTAAGCAGTTTCTTTTTGCATATCAAAGCACAGCTTGCTTTTTGCTTTGTGATTAACTCACAGTGAGGATTTTATACAGTAACTGACACCATGCTGCCTAATAGTATGTTGAGACGAACATCTGTCCTAATTGCATTTATTAAAATAATGTACTTGTTCTGACTTACATACAAATTCAACTTAAGTACAAACCTACAGTCCTTATCTCGTATGTAACCTGGGGACTACCTGTAATTTTCCTGTACATGTCTTGCATATTTCTTCTAGGAGCATTCGGGCGCACTGTGCTGAAAAGCAGCCTAGTGTCTTCTGGAGACGCATTCATTTGGAATGGGATCGCTGCCCCAGCCAGCTCTGTGTTTATATCCACTCCTAGGAGAAAATAAAATTATCATTCTTTATTTTATTCACCTGAAAATTGTAAAAATGATTTTCCTATTGTTAGCATTTTCAAAATGTTCCTTCCCCAAATTCATTTTTTACAATTAAAAAAAAAAATTACAAATTTGTTTAGAAGGTTGAATTGTCCTATACAATGTTGTGTAGCCAGCATATGTGTCTTGTAGCATTTACACTTTCAGTAAGCATACGAACAGTGTCATCTCTTAAAATTTTCCCTGCTCCTGGTCATTTTGAAGGTCTTGGGAGGGCTTTTTTTGCCCTCTGCTGGCAGCTATATATTTTTCACTAAAATGTGAAAAAAGTGTAACTGTTTTCTATATGGTTGCCTGCAAAAGAGTAAGGTAATTAAATAAAGGATCTTCCCACAGCTTAAAATAGAAATAAAATAAAGTGTCTTTAAGTCTATCAGATTTTGTTTTGGAAAGTTTTTGATAGGTCAATATTTCTATACTGAGTTGTCTTTTTTATGGCTGAGGCTCTTTGGCAAGTCAGTCCCTGGCAATCCCTCTGTAAGAATCCGGCTATCTTTATGGTAGAGCCTTTGGCAGTGTGTGATTTTTGTAACCCAACATTCTTGTACACATTGCCATTTTTGGGTACATTGTTCAGTGGTGGTCAGTATGCCACCATACTGTTGTGTATAAACAGCCACAACATTTCTTACATTGCTGCTTGTTTTCTACAGTGTGCCAATGTTTTATAACCATTGATTGTCCCAGTGAAAGTATACTTTATGCAAGGCTTTATCAAGAGATAATCATAAATGTGCCATTTATAATTTCATTGTAAATTAAGTATGAAGCTCTTCTCTCTCTAATATGGCGTCAGCAACCAATGAAAGTGTATCCTCTCCAGCCTTCACTTTACATAAAAGGGTAGGAAACCCTTTCATGTAAGGTAAAAATTCTGTGGTTTTTATTTTTTTTTTTTAAGGTGCAACACTGTTTATATAAAAAAAAAAGTGCAGCACCGCCCCCCAATTCTCGATTGCCTAGGGGATCGAGAATGAATGAAAGCGCAAAGCCTCCCTGGATACCTATGTCAGGCATCCCGGGAGGCTTTTGGGAGCTTCAGGCATGCGCAGAAAGAGCCTTTTCGTGGGGGAAAAAAACATTTGGCGATCTCATGCATGCCCAGATCGGAAGAAAAGACGAAGATGGCAGTGTCCGGGGGGCGCCGGCTCTGGGACAAATGCCAGGACGACGCGGGACCAAATGCAAGACGCCCCTGGAGGGATCGGACTGTTCTGCGGGATTGAAGGTCAGTGTATTTTTTTGGGCTGTTTTAGTTTAGCTCCTCTTTAAGTAGTTGATGGCTTGGGGTTAGATAGATGTGTTAATGGTCAAACCACCTAAAAGGAGCAAATAAAATAGATGGCAAAGCATTTATATCTTTGAACAACAACAAAGTTTGCTGGTCGTTAAAAATTTAGATTTCTTTAGTGTGCTTTCTATTTCCATTTTCTGGCTATCTGCAGAACTAAAATAGTTCATAAATAATGTACTCATATTTTCCCTTCCCCTTTATAAGGGAAAAGATATTAACTGTCTTTTCCAAACATATTGTGCAGATGATTGTAGCTTAGCTCTGGATGTATTTGTACAGACTACTATGTTACTTGCAGACCAAATATATGAACCTGGGTTATGCTAATTGTGTCTTACAAATGTTCCAGAAGGGAAAAATATATAAAGAGTTGGCCAGACTCCTGGTTACTCATCTGCTGTGCAGCATTATTTGTTCTGACAAGGTATTGTGAAGCCCAGCTGAAAAAGAATATGTGCCTCTCGGGGCAAAGATGTTTTATGCTTCATTTTGTGTCCAGCTGTAGATAAAGGACATTTTTTTTTTGTCCCACAGTTCTGTGCCACATAATAAAAAAACACATTACGAGAAAAGCAATTATTGAAATATCAGATATAAAATATGATTGTTGTTCAAGTGTAGAAAAGGAACAAAAGAAGTAATCCTTATCACAACATACAGTAGTAACTTTTGTTGTTGTTTAGTAGTTCAAACAGTAGTTCAAACAGTAAAATTGTTTTAGTGGACATGAGCAAAAGGTTCTGTTTAATATCTTCAGCTTTCTCTGGCTGGTTTCCACCACCCTTAATGGGTAAAAAGTCTATCTGTGTTGGAGAGGTCAGAGTAATATGTCCAAAGGAAGAGGGTGGTCTGTAACAGCAATGGACTACACTATATATAAGTTACATTACTGACCCAAGCTTTTAACTAAAGGAGTTTGTGACAATTTTTTTTATAGTGCCTATAGAGTGGTATTCCAGGGCTTCCTTGAGCAATATGAATAAATCTGTAGGCACCCACAGATTCCTTTTTCCAGTATATTCTACTAGGGTATGCCTTTTTAGATGACCATGGGGGCTTTTAAAATACATGTAAAACCTTATAGTTTTCAAATCTTCAACATGCTTAATTAATGTTAAATATTTCATTAGCGAAAATTGCTGATTTGTCATGTCCTCACATAATCAAGTGTTAATAATTTGAACTGAATAAGCATTTTGGGAGTGACATTCTTATCTTACCTGGTGAACTTCTGCAGATGGTGTTCTGTCACAAGCTCAGACAAGCTTCAAGTAATTCATATGCTGTAATGTACAAAAGAGACCAAAATTAGTTGATAACAGATTGAAAAATATGCAAGCGTCAACTAATACAGAACTTTTTTTTCAAGCATTTGTACATCTGTAAAAGTGAATTAATAATTTATTTTCCAAGTCTTGGACTTTGTTTGTGTTTGTGTCTGTTTGCAATATTAAATGCAGTCCTTGCCTTTCCCCCCTCGAATTTCAAGGCAAAATATTAAAAGAGATAAGTTGGTACATTTTTAGAACATGCTCATTTATTTATATTTTATCCCCTAAACACTCTGCAAGTACGGAAATATATGGAAATGTTTATGTGTCGGTAATGTAATATGCTTCTACATATTAAAAACAACAAATACAGATCACGTAGGATGATAGGAAATCATTTTTATTACTTGCCATGGTTTGTCTAGCATTACTTTTCTTCAGGTAACTAATTTCAATATAAAGCTTTAGTGTTTTTTAATATTTTTTTATTTTAAACATTTAGAATATGCACATGTATTGTTAAGGCTTAGTCTACATGGACGTTTTCCCCAGCGTTTAACCTGAGGCTTTAAAAGCCCATGTTTGAAATTCCCATGCATTCCAATGGGCTAATCAACACCGTTTCCTTGAGGCATGTTTATGAGCATTATCTATAACGTATCTATAACGACCATAAATGCAGGTAAACGCTTCCATTGACTTCAATGGGGTGTTTCTGTTGTTTATAAGCACTTAAAACGTAAACGCCCTAAAAACGCAGAAAAATGAGACATAGACGTTTTCCAGAGTTTTAAAGGCAAGCTTTAAAATGCTAATAAAAAGACATACAAACTCATAAAAACGCAGTAGGATCCTTTACATGCGTTTTTAAAAACGTCCGTGTAGACCTAGCCTTAGTCTTGTTTAATGACTTGCTGCATAAACTAAGAATTTTTTTGACCTGAAACTACCAATAGAAAACCTTGGTTTATATTGGGTTATACTAGAAAATAGTGCTGTACCCTCATGTAAACTGTATACCAAACTCTTGCTGTCCTAAACATTGGAGATTGTTACACACTTTTTATCAGCACATATCACTATCCACTAGTGCCTTCCAAGAGAAAAAAAAGCTGATGACAAACTTTTTGAAAGTTTTAGGCATACATTTTTGTCACTGGAATCAATCTTTTGTGATTATTTGCAGCAGCACTAGAATAAATGAACATTCTTTTCCAGGAATAATCCCTCCAACATTTTCTTTCCAGGAATTATTCCCCCTTGTCCCCCTTCATAGGAAATGACCGTGGTCATCCTCACTGGGTCGTTAAGTGATCAACCACAGCATATCTCTGAATGACATTGGCGGACTTTAGGGTATACACTGTAGATTTTATCCATAGAGGATCCGAATCATTTGTCTCAGGAAAAATGTATCTAGCCCATTACATAGATTAAATACCACAGGAGTAAATCAGTCATGAAATATTACAACTGGGAAGATACAGTATTAAGATATATCTATGTTACTATAACAAGTACAATTATGGTCAAATCCCTTTCCCAATTGTACCTTTTTAGTGCCTATTGGTCTATTTTTAGTGCCAGCAGATTAATTATTTTTCTACTTCATTTAACAAAGGGACAGTTCTGAAATATCTGGTAAATGGTGCATCATTTTACCCTGCGGACAGGGTAGTCCTAAATGGAATGAATAATGAATGAATTATAGCTATTTATACTACAAAGAACACTCATTTCATTTATAGCTGTCTAAAATTTGGTTTTCCTCAATTTAAAGCAATCTCTTTCTTTCTGTTTTGCCCAAGACAGGAAGTGAAAAAAATCTTTTCAATGAGTTTTGGCCTTTGTAAAAAAAATGATTAAAAAAAAATAACACAACTTGACTAGGCTTTTAGGAATTCCCACCTTTACTCAAAACTAACCAAAAGTTTTCAGCTTTGGATTTAGTTTTGGTGTCCCCTCTGGACATACTAATAAATGCATAACAGTGTTCTTCCTTATTGTGTCAGTGTTCTTACCAACCCCCAAAATTTTGTTCTACCTTTCTAATGCCTGGCTTGTTAGAATGTACAATTTTTTTCATTTTTTTTTTTTGGTATTATGCCCCAACTGTTCAGTACTGTGTATTTTGATCCAACTGCCTAGTGTTCCATATTTAATAGTGTAATAGTGTGATCACTATGGTATGCTTAGTTCACATTAGCAATAAAAAAATGCCATTTACCCCTTCTTAGTACTACTTAGTAATTGATAGGCACCCGGCATTGGTAACAGGTGGTGACTTACAGGCTTTTTTTTAGACCTAGCAGTTTTTTCAAGCAGCAGTGGTTCCTGGCAAGAGGAAAGTAAGAGCTAAATGCAGCAAATGAAACCTTACTACCAGTGTGAATTTAGCCTAACTTCAGATGTGGACTTCCTATGCTTTATCTAGATAACATAAAACTTTTGTGGAAAAATAAAAGTTCTTTTGATCTGTCCACAAACTGAGCCCAGCGAGTCCCACGCTTCCTCAGCTTCCCTCTTCTTTCCTATGCTCAAGGTTCTATCAAGTGCTGATCTCATTGCACATGCGTGAGATTGAGCACTTTTTTTTACATTACAGGAAAGCCCCTGATGTTACATTCCCAATGTTGGGCATGCATAAAAGGAGCAGCCTACAGCCACCTGGGATATGTGATACAAATACCCCAGGAGGCTGTGGATTTAGTATATTTAATTTAGTATTTTTAAATGTCAAATCAGTACATTTGACATTTAAAAATACTTATAATTTAAAATTTCCCGCTGGTCCCGTCCCCCAACGTACACACGCCGCCTGCGCACACGTTTGCATGTCTGCCCGGCATCTGCATCTCCTTTCCTCACGTCTCCAACATTCACAAGCGGGGATGTGAGGCCAGGGGACGCAGATGCCAGACGGAATCGCTGGAGGACACCGCGTGCTCGCGAGGACCAGGTAAGCCCTCAATTTTTGTAATGAAATTTAACTCCAAGCCACACTCAGGATTACCACCAGAGGGGTTAAAGAAAGCGCTATTGCTAGACATGAGAAATTGAGGCCAGTGGATTTAAAGGAAATGGAGTCACAAGAAATTCAAGGTTTGGAGAGTTATGATGATCCAAAAATGTGATGCATGACTATATTTGAATAAATGTTGATTGATCATGAAAAAAAGGCAACCACTGAAAATTGCATTTTTTGGAGCAAAAATTATTAAAAGACACCATCTTATTTTCGGGTAAACGGTACAAATAAATAACATTTCCTAAATAATTTCAAGATATGGGGATCACAAGTTAAAAACTTGTGGAAATTAAACATTTGGGTTGTTTCATAAGAAAGTGCACGTAGTAACCCAAAATTGAAAATGCAAATTGGGGCACCCCAGGGACCATGTATATAACAAGAAGCTTGGGGGTCCCCCAAAATTTATAGCTACCTTTCACAAAACTATAATTGTTATCCTGTGCTACCCTTTCTGCTCTATTCTTTGGACCCCAATTTATTTAGAATAAGAAGGTAGGAGGTAGGTAACTGAAAATGTAGGTGCAAGTGGGGAACAGATGAATAAACCCCCCTAAAATTTCATTAGCATGGCAACAGCCCTGTGCTTGAGCACCCCAACATGTTTGCAAAGTTATGTGAAGATGTGCAGGTGGCAGACTCAGTGGTGGCAACTGCTACCCCTAACAGCCGGGAGAGCAGCAGGAAGGAAATGCAGGAAGGAAAAGACAATTGGTTGTCATAAGGGGATTCTATGATCAGGAGGACGGATAGAATAGTTTGTCACCCGGATCCTTTCAACCGAATGGTTTGCTGTCTCCTTGGTGCCATGGTCCGGCATGTGGTAGACCGAATGGACAAACTACTGGGAGGGGCTGGACAGGACCCAGCTGTCTTGGTTAATGTTGGAACCAATGACAATATAGATCGAAGATGGAGGATCCTTAAAAATCGATTTAGGGAACTAGGTTTTAAGCTGAAGAAAAGGACCACCAAGGCTATGTTCCCTGGAATATTGCCTGTGCCATGCGCAACACATGAAAGGCAGAGGGAGCTTAGGCAGCTAAACGCATGGCTTAAGTCCTGGTGTAGAAGGGAAGGGTTTGGGTTCATAGAGCACTGGGCTGACTTTTCATTGGGGTACAACCTGTATGCCAGAGATGGTTTGCACCTAAATGAAAGGGGGTCTGCTGTACTAGGGGAAAGATTTAGGGGAATGGTGGAGGGATATTTAAACTAGGACAGAAGGGAGTGGGACAGTGAAATAAAGTGGCAAAAAGGTTAGTTAGGGGTCAGACACTAGTGGAGGGTGAATTGGGGATAGTTGGGGGGAGGGTTATGGATAATTGTAAGGAGCTTCCCATGTTACAAACATTGGATTGTGCAGTACTAATTGTACTAAAAAACAAAAGGATTTGGCAAACAGCGATGGTAAATGCAGCAATGGTTTAAAGAGCCTGTTCACCTGCTTTGCTAGAAGTCTAGCAAACAAGCACAAATAATTATTGGAGTCTGCTATAGGCCCCCCAGTGCTAGTGAAGAAATAGAAAATCAACTACCAGCAAAGAGAGAAAAAACAGCAAACAGTAGAAATGTTTTAATCATGGGAGATTTCAATTACCCTGACATTGACTGGAGTAATGGCACTACAGGAACAGCAAAAGGGAGGAAATTTGTGAATTTAATACAAGATAATTTTATGGTGCAGTTCATGGAAGCCCCAACTAGAAATCATACTCTGCTGGACCTAATATTTTCTAACAATACAGAGCTTATAACAAATCTGGGTAGCAGTGACCATAATATGATTTAATTTAATGTAAGCTGTTATCAGAAAGCAAAAACAGGAAAGATAAAAGATTTAATGTTAAGAGAGCAAATTTTGCATTTTTAAGGGCGGCTCTCTGACTTGGACTGAGAGACAATATTGTCCTCAAAGAACACAGAACAGAAATGGGAATGTTTCAAGTCTGTTCTACAAAAGCAAACTGAAAAACATATTCCAGTGGGTAATAAGTTTAAGAGGCCAAAGTTAAAACCTATGTGGCTCACAGCTGATGTTAAAAAAGCCATAAGGAACAAGAAAAGGGCATTCAAAAATATAAAAAATGAAGGATCACCTTCATCATTTGAAACCTATAAAGCATATAACAAAAGATATAAAAGGGAGATAAAATGTGCAAAACTTCAAAATGAAAGACAGATTGCAAAGGAAAGTAAGGCAAACCCCCCAAAAATTTTCAAATATATTATTAGCAAAAAGATCAGTTCTGAGCATGTAGGCCCCTTAAAGGATTTTGCTGGATTGGTAACGGGATAAAAACAAGGCAGATTTACTAAACTTTTTTTAGATACACAAAGGAAATGGCAGAGCTCAAGTCCAAATTCATAAAAGCAATGTCACTGCCTTAAATGAGTCACAATGGTTCAGAATTGATATGATTGAATGAATCAGCTGGGAAAAATTAAGGTTGACAAAGCACCAGGACCTGATGAATTACATCCATGTGTCCTCAAAGAGCTGTGCTCTGTTATTTCAAAGCCAATTTTTTCTATTTTTTTAGAGACTCTATAGTCACTGGCAAGGCTCCGATGGATTGGTGTAAGGCCAATGTGGTTCCTATCTTTAAATGGGAGCAAAGTCATTACTAGGTAACTACAGACCCGTTAGTTTAACGTCCATAGTTGGAAAGGATTGAGAGTTTGATAAAGAACCACATAGAGGAGTTTCTGCTAGAAAATAATATTTCAAGTGATAGTCAGCATGGTTTCAAGAAAGACAGAAGTTGCCAAACAAATTTATTTCCTTTTTTGAGGAAGTAAGTAAACAGGCAGACAGTGGAATAGCAGTTGATAAAGTGTACTTGGACTTTGCTAAAGCATTTGACACTGTACCCCACAGACGGTTAATATGTAGGATAGGGTGGATAGGTTTAGAAAAGTCAATCTGTAAATGGATAGAGATCTCATCCAGAGGGTTGTATTTAATGTATCATACTCTGAATGGTCTAAGGTTATTAGTGGTGTACCCCAGGGTTCAGTGTTGGGACATTAATTGTTTAACATCCCTATAAATGATATAGAGTTTGGGATTAAAAGTACCATTTCTGTGTTTGCAGATGGCACCAAACTATATAATGGAATTATGTCCATACAGGATGTCTATAATCTACAAGCAGACCTGGATGTACTGTTTGATTGGGCAGCCAATTGGCAAATGACATTTTATATAGATAAATGTAAAATTGTGCACTTGGGAGCTAATAACATGCATGCTTCATACTCTTTAGGGGGAATACATTTGGGGGATGCAATGGCAAGCTGCAATATCTAAAGCTAGCAAAGTACTTTCTTGTATTAAAAGAGAAATAGACTGCAGAGATGGAGACATTATCCTGCCCCTGTACAAAGCATTGGTCAGACCACATCTGGAATATGCAGTCCAGTTTTGGGCACCAGTTCACAAAAATGACATTGTTGATTTGGAGAGAGTGCAGAGAAGGGCAACTAAATTAATAAAAGGAATGGAGGAGCTCAGCTATGAGGAGAGATTAGCTGAACTAAATCTATTCTCCCTTGAGAAGAGACGTTTAAGAGGGGAAATGGTCACCCTGTAAAAATATATAAATGGTCCATATAGCAAACTCTCTTCCCCTATATTCACTTTAAGATCATTACAAAGAACAAGAGGACACTCTTTGCGTCTGGAGGAAAAGAAGTTTAGGCTTCGTATAAGGAAGGGATTCTTCACTTGTAAGGTCTGTGAAAATGTGGAATCGGCTCCCTCAGGAAGTAGTTTCAGCAACTACTATAGATTGCTTTAAGAAAAAGCTGGATGCTTTTCTAGAAGCACAGAATATAACTGGGTATTATGGCTTTAAAGTAAAAATAACAATGACTGTTGATCGAGGGAACATCCGATTGCCTCATAGAATCAGGAAGGAATTTTTTTCCCCTGTTGAAGCAAATTGTGCCAGGGTTTTTTTGCCTTCCTCTGGACCAACTATGTCTTATAGGGTTTTATATCTGGGATATGTTTATTTCCCTAGTGGTTGAACTTGATGGATATATGTCTTTTTTCAACCTAATCTACTATGTAACTATGTAACATTAGAACATAAAAACCTCTGCCCAAACTTCTCTACCTTGAACCCTAATTTCTCTCTCTTTTAGTTGGGAGGGGGTGGTTAGCCAAAGGTGTCCCCCTACTGTACCTACTTTTTTGGTTTTGTACACCCCACCATTCTAGGTAATATGGGATTGAAAGAAGAGAAGCAGATAGGGTACCATAGTATGACAGTTAAGGATTTTTTGACATGTAGGTATGCATTTAGGGCCCCCACCTCAATGCTCTCTTTTATGTAAGGGGCCCCAGGGGTCCCCAATATACATTTTCAATTAAGGACTCCTAGCTTTTGAAACAGCAACCCTAATGTTGTATTTCCACAAGTTTTTACAATTCTGATCCCTTTATCTTGAAAGCTGGGGGCTAAAACTGTGCTGAAATCCTCTGAACAGATGACAACTGAGAAATGAGCAGCCTCTCTGTTATCTGTTCAGAGGATTAGGCAGCCAGAGATGAACGGCACCTGGGTGCCCCACCCACCAGAAAGGGGCTGGGGAGAACTATGTATAATGCTAATCTTTTTTTATTCCCTGGAGTAGCCATCTATGGATGTTTGTGTGGGAATATGTTACCAAACTTCCGTTGGGTACAAAGGTTAACTTAGAACACATGAAGCCATCTCCTTTTTCTTTTGTTTATTGCATAAAGCTGTTTGCCTTCCTCATCAGCATGCTCATGTCTATTTAAAATATGCACGAGACAAAATTTTGAGGCTGCAAAAAGGCAATATCATTCCATTGTGCCTTTGGCTGAATTATGTCAAATATGGTTCTCATCTCAGATGAGGAAGTATAAGGCAGGACCGCAGAGTAGGATTCAGCGTCGGTACATTTTTGTACCTGATACACATGAAGTACATCTTTCTTTTTTATTACAACTAGTAAAAGCATAGAATTTTATATTTTTCTAATAATAATTGTATATTGGATTGTACAATTTTCATATCATATATTATTACCAATAAGTTGTTTATAAAAGCTGTTCTGTAAATCCCTGAACTTGCCTAATTTTTAATTTTCAGACTAATTTTTTTTGTAAGTGAAGATGACGTTCCTTGGCATTTGTCTGCTTTTCACTTATCTCTTCTGCCAGTGGCTTGTCCAAGCAGAGTTTTTCACTTCTATAGGTAAGTGTTTATGTACCGCAGTAGAATGATTGGTTTCACCAAGGACTTGTATAAACCGTTCAATAAATTTTGTAGCTTCTTCTAAACTTTTATGAAGTCAATTTCAGTAATTTTTTTGCAGGGTATTGCATCGTAGTTTGTATTAGTTTCTGAATACTCCAAACATCTAAATCTCCCTGCCCTATCTACAGTTCTGTTTCTGTTAAATTGGAAATTTTGGTTCCCCACATTTGAGTGTTCTTTTATTAGGTTTTTTTTTGCATTTGCATATTATAAAATACCCATTTAAACAGTGAGAGGGGAACTCTTATAAAGAAAAAAATCATCATGCAGACCCAGGATTTAAAACGAAAGGTCATTCCAATATAAAAAAAAATAGACAATTAGGCAGTGCACAAAAATGGACCAATAAATATGCCTGCTTCACTCATTACATGGTACTTTTTTTTGGGGGGGGGGGGGCAGTGAAGTGCATGTGATTTATTTTGCGTTGGTTAAGTGCATGCTATTTGCTTTTATTTATTTTATTATCAAATCCCTTTAAATGTAAAATAATTACGTGTTTTTGTTTAGCAGATAGGTGAGAAGCAGAAACACAGATTTCCTAACACTGTCTAAGCATTTCATATGCACATATAATTATTCATTTTTGGGCAAAAGAGTTCCTCATACAATATCCTGCCATTAGAGCTCTTTTTGTTTCTTCATGGCTGGTTATCAGAACAGTATGTACTGAATTATGAAAAGAAAGAGAAAACAGGAAAAAAACTCCCTCTGAGAGGTTGAATTCAACCAAGGCCTGTCCAGCAGCCCTAAAACCCTTTAACACTCCTGGGCTAAATCAATGGACACAGCAAATGTAATGAATATTCCACAACACCTAACCTATACTTGGCTGTTGCACCTACTACATGTTTCCCCATCTACAACAATTTTAAAATATACCTAAAGTAAAAACTTTTGTGTTTTTTCATTATTTTAAACCGAAAAGAAAATCCACCTTTGGTCTTATGGTTTATTGTACCGCATGTGTTTTTTTTTTCGAATTCATTGTAACATGCAAGATCTGTAATTTTTGTTTTTTTGGAAATTGTAAATCATTGGTTCTTAGGTTTATATTTGTAGAAAAAAATCTAACATATTTTGTTTATTCTTCAGGTCAAATGACAGACTTGATATACAAAGAAAGAGATCTTGTACAATTTCTGAAAGTGTATATTAAAGAAGAAGAAGAAAGACTGGGAAAAATCAAAAGGTAAAGGAATAATAGCATAAAGTTACATAGTTACATAGAAAGTCAGGTTGAAAAAAGTCCATCAACTTCAACCACTAGGGAAATAAACATATTCCAGATATAAAACCATATGGACATAGTTGATCCAGAGAATGACAAAAAAAAACCCTGGTACAATTTGCTCCAACAGGGCAATAAAAATTCCTTCCTGATTCCATGAGGCAATCGGATGTTCCCTGGATTAACAGTCTCTGTTATCTTTACTTTAAAGCTTAAATACCCAGTTATATTCTGTGAAAAGCATCCAGCTTTTTCTTCTATCTTCTTATAGCAATCTATAATAGTTGCTGAAACTATTTCCTGAGGGAGCCTATTCCACATTTTCACAGACCTTACAGTGAACAATCCCTTCCTTATCTGGATCTTAAAACTTCTTTTCCTTCAGACACAAAGAGTGCCCTCTTGTACTTTGTAACGATCTTAAAGTGAATAGTTGGGAAGGGAGTTCTCTATATGCACCATTTATATATTTATACAGAGTGATCATATCCCCCCTTAAACGTCATTTCTCAATAATAAATATCATTTGCCACTTGGATGACCAATCAAACCGTACATCCAGGTCTGCTTGTAGATTATAGACATCCATATAGACTTAATTCTATTACATATTTTGGTGTCATCTGCGTCCACAGAAATGGTACTTTTAATCCCAAACTCTATATCGTTTATAAAGATGTTAAACAGTACAGGTCCCAACACTGAACCCTGGGGTACACCACTAATAACCTTAGACTATTCAGAGTATAAATCATTATTCACTACTCCCTGGATGCGTTCTTTAAACCCCTGAGCGGTATTCCCTCGGGGTAGCTAAAAAAAATAAAAAAAACAAAACTTTTTTGTGTTTTTTTTATTTAAAGTTTTTTTATTTAAAGTTTATACTAAATTTATTAAATATTGGACATATTTCAGTGAGTTATACCCAAGAATTACAGGCCTACAATATAAAATAAAGTTTCATGAAAGACAATGGACTTCTTTTCATAAAAAAGGACCACCCAGGAGGTTAAACTGAAGTCCTTAAGAGCTGTAAGTGTGCTATTAAAAAATAATTTTGTGAAACAAGGATATTAGGTGCTTCAAGCAGTGAAATATCATATTTGTATAAAATAGAACTTTAATTTATATACCTTTTTTTTTTTTTTTTTTTTTTTTTTTTTTTTTTACAGCTGGGCCTCCCAAATAGAAGATCTCACAAGTAAATCTGCTCTTGATCCAGAGGGATTTCTTGCTCATCCTGTGAATGCATATAAACTAGTGAAGAGGCTCAATACAGGTTGGCTTTCACTGGAGAGTTTGGTGCTTCAAGATGCAACTAAAGGTAAACCTTTTACAATTTTTTATTATCTTGTATTTATATTGCACTGTCTAATTACACAGAGCTGTACAAAGTCCCATGCCATATCACTAACGGTCCCTCACAATCTAAAGTATTACTGCTTTTCTCTTTCTCATTATGTTTCCTCCCAAAGAAGACTGGTAACATTTTCCTAATAACAGGTTGTTCTAAGATTGAGACAGTATTTAAGTGGTAGTATATAAATTTTTTTTTTTGGCTGTCACCACCAGCATAAAGAATTGTTACGGTAACCTTGGTGTACAACAGCACAACCATGTTCCTATTCTATCGTCTTCCCTTGCAAGTGAGTCAGCGCTGACTCACTTGCAAGGAATACTGATGGAATAGGAACATGGTTGTGCTGTTGGCCTGTATGTTCGTATATCTTTTTGAGGACTGAAGGACATGAAACTTAGGATCACTAATTTATATTGAAAATTGAAAGAGATTACGCACTAATTTGCTAAGCGGGATTTGAATATACCATTGCCGCCATAACCACCTCCTTTCTTGCAACAGTTTTTAATAAGAGGGCTGCTGGAAGGAAGTACAAACATCAGACTTCTTCTCTCCTCCCTCCTGAAGAAGCGGATTTTTTCCGCAAAATGCGTCTGTCTACAATTTGTCTGCATTTCTGTCTGCATCTGTCTACAGTTTGGGAAGAATAGAGTAAGCTTGTGAAAAAGAACTTCCAGCTAGCTAATGCATTTTAAGATGCTTCTATTGTTGAGAGTGGTATTTATTAAAGCTCTCCAAGACTGGAGAAGATACATTTTCAATAGTGAACCTGGGTGATCCAGCAAACCTGGAAAGTATCTGGTCCAGGATTAAAAATATTATCTAACCAATAGCAAATTACTTTTTAAAAATACATTCCAGGTTTGCTGTATCACCCAGGTTCACTGATGAAAGTGTATCTTCTCCAGCCTTGGAGAACTTTAATAAATCAGACCCATAGGCCCTGATTAATTAAGGCTCTCCATGGCTGGAGAAAATACACTTTTATCAGTGAAGCTGGGTGATCCAGCAAACCTGGAAGTGTATTCTCTCCAGATTAGGAGAGCTTTAAAAATTCAGGGCTATAGTGTGAACTAGAATTTACTCTCTTCGTTTTTTAGGCTCATTGGTGATTGCTTTTTCTGCCTGCCACTGGAATATAATGTTTCAGACATGTAAGACTGGTCCCGATTTACTCAATTCATTACTACTTAGAAAATCAGAAAAACAATGGTGAACATTGGATGTGGCCATGATGCAATGACCATGGGAGCAACTTAAGGGGGTATTACCTGGAACCTGAGCCTAGTTAGCAAAGACCTTTTTCTTCACAAAAGTTTGATATCTTTGTTATCTGTTTTTTTTTTCGTGGCAATGTTTTAAAGTAAACATCTACCAGAAAAAAATGTTGTTTCCCTTTCTGACAACTATACCTGTCTGAAAAATATTAGTCAATTTGCTGTGTGTGGGCTAAATACTTTGAGTCTGTAAACTGTAAAAGGAGGTTAAATCCATTTTTGGGCTCAGTTACTGAGAAATGTTGACACCACTTGATAACCATAACAGCCACATAACTAATATTTTTAGGGGTTTCAGTCAGCAGTGACAGCCTGTATATTTCTCTGAGCGTGGGTCTCCTTTATTTAATCCGGGAATTATAAGTAATTGAATTTTCTGGCCTTTATTTATCTGCAAATACTCTATTTAAATGGCTCAGACAGAACTTTCCATTAGTCTTAACAAAATGGTCTCCTGAGGTTGTGTGCTGTTGAAGCTATGCATGCTGTTGGCTTACACTGCATGAAGTTTTTCAGTGAGGTACTGATGACTTTCACATAAGTACTAGCTTGTTTTCATGTAACAGAGTATTGTAACCCGCCAGGATATTTCACATGTTCTGTGTAGACTTGGCTGTAAACTTTGATCCTCTGCCATGCCTTACCACAAGAACAATTCCTGACCTTCTCATCCTACTTTTATATTCTGTCGCTAGTGTAATGAAACCCAATCTTCTAAACTTGGAACACTTCAACTGGTTCAAATTTAACATTATTGGATTTCTGCATATTCCTGATAAATACTTTTTACAGACTTGCAAACTATACTGCTAAACTGCTGCAGCTCATGAAATGCAAAGGACGAAATGCACAGAACAAAGACCCACTCATAAATGGCAACGTTCTTACATGGCAAGCTAGTCAGTACTTAGGAACAAATCTCACACATAGCCTCTAAAAGTGTGAAACTTGCTCCTCAGAATCTGTATCAAGGAAAGCTTCACAATAGGTTGTTCCCCTCACTATAGGACAGTGGGTCACAACTGCTTGATTTATCTATCTAGCACTATTTACACTTGGCATGTCACCCATCCACCATTTAGACAAAGCTACATCCCATAACATACAGCAAAACGACAAAAAACAAAAGCGGGACTTTAAAGGAATTAAACAATTCTCAAATGGACATACAAACAAAATTTATTTTTACGAATACTTTAAACACCTTATGTTCTTATAGAACAAATTAACAAACGAGTTACTACAAGTTTCTCGGAAATAAATACTGCTTCATCGGGAACATGATTCATGGAATGGAGTACAACATGATATGTATTACTTATTCGTTAACAGTCCATAAAACATAAAAATTCATCAGATAATATATATTTTTAGCTAACAATATTTAACTTACTTTAGAATCAGTGAAATAATAACTGGATATGTCGGTCTCACATTAGCCAAAAAAGAGAGATGATCATAGGGTATAGTGGGTCAATAAGTGGAAGGAGTTCCTCAGAAACTGGGTTCAATTATACACACAGCCAAAAAAATAATTAATCACATGTTCCAAAAATTATTCATAGTATTTCAACAACATTCTGTTTTAGGTTTCAATAATTTTTATTCAATTTTCTGAATAAGTAAAAAATTATAACATTGTGCATAAAACAAGACCCGGTACAAATTAGGACAGAAAAAAACAAAAAACAAACAGGTACCATATAACGCAATAACAGAAAATATTTTAAAAAACAAAAAAGTAACAAAAAAAGGGAATAAAAAATAAAATTGCAAAAATTACAGAAAACGAAAACTAAGACTGGATTATTTCTTTTTATTTTGATACAGAACAGAAGAATTCTAGGTACACAAATAACACCCCAAACAAACCATCTTGTCAACCCAATTTTACCATGTAGAGGACAGGGACATATTTAAAGTGGGCATTGAATATAGAATACAAGGCTCCCAGATAAGTGCAAATTAATTTGGGAATCAGTCACAGTACTGGGCAATTTCACATTTATACACATATTGTCCACTCAAGGTTTAACCTTCAAAATTGGCAGGTGTTGCTTCTTCCAATTACTAGTTATGGTCTGTTTAGCTACAATCAAGATGTGCGAACACAATTTAAATTTAATAGTAGATAAACTTATTGGACTAAAAGGTAACAGAGCCAGCCAGGGTGCCCCAAGATACATGAGTTGAGAAAATATTAGACAAAAGTTTAAAAACTCTAGCCCAAAAGCGGATGGCAAAAGGACACGTCCACCAGATATGCATGACATCACCAGGTACTTGACATCCCCTATAACAGGTAATAGGTACCAGAACCCTGAGCTACACAATGCTGCAGGCGTGCTGGAACTATGTACCATCTGGTCATAACTTTTTATATTGATTCGACCGTCAAAGTGTTTATAGAACAGGAGGTCATACTAGGCTAAGCTCTAAGCCATTCCTCTGCCGGCCTTGATGTTTTAGGATCAGTTTCTTATTTAAACACATAAGTGTGAAAATTGTAATTTTCGTGTAAAATATTGATATTAACTTTGGGATCTGAGGAGTTCGTAGACAGATATGCTCCATAACGGAGAACCGCAAAGGAGTTTCTCTATCTCGGATAAGTGATTGTAGCCAGTGCCGCAATTGCATATACCGGAAAAATTCTTTCCCTGGTGCATCATGGAAGGATTTAATAGAATCCCAACTTTTAAGTTTAAAATTCTATATTAAAGGAGAATACATTATTATAATTTTGTGCACTCCACCATTCAAAGGCCCTTGGAGATATACAGCCCGGTTGGAACAGTGGGTTGTTCTGGATAGGCAATAACGGCAGAAATGGTGACATGAGAACACTGGAATAGCGCATATTTTCTCAAACCGAAAACATATGGCATAGGTGGGGACCTGATCTAAGTTTGTTAAGAAGCCAAATCCACAGGTTTGCACAGATCCTGTTCCAGTTGCACCCATAAAGGCGCTCTATACTCAGCATAAATAGAGGTGACGGGCTATATGGGTCGCTTGATAGTATTTGGCAAAGTTAGGAATCTCTAACCCACCGTGTTTCCTATGTAGATACATCGAACTTTGTGGGATTCTTGGTTTCTTGCCTCCCAAATAAAATTCAGTATGCTTTTTTGAAAAACCCACATATGGCTAGGAGGAACTCGGACTGGCAAGGTTCGGAACATAATTGGAATTTTAGGTAAAATGGTCATTTTGGCCAATCCATGAGACTGGGAGATTAGCCCATTTGAGTAATAGGCCTTTTAACGAGACCAATAGGGGACCAAAATTTTATAAAGGTGATCATATTGGCCACTAGCTTGAAGCCCTGATATTCCAGTTGTTGTGAGGCCCATCCAAATTGAAAAAATGCATATAGAGTTAAATAAAGAATGTGGCAAATTATTGTTAAGGGCTGTTGATTTACTCTCATTTATTGATAACCCATAAATCTGGGTAAATTGAGTCAACAGAATAAAAAGGTTGGGTAAAGTGACAGTAGGTTGGGCTATTGTGAGTAGTATGTCATCCGCAAACAGGTTGACTTTATATTCTCGACTATACATTTCTAGGCCATGGATATTGCTATTGTCTCTGATCATAATTGCCACTGGTTCCAATGCCAAAATAAAAAGTAATGGGGAGAGAGGGCATCCCTTATGGGTACCTCTTTGTATGGGAAATGAAGGTGAATAATCGGACATATATCTAACTTTAGCCATACAATGCCTGTATCCAGGCCAAGAATTTTGCACCAAATCCCCATTTTTTCAGTACATAATACAGGTAGTCCCTAGACAAAGAGTCGAATGCCCTGTGGATGTCTTAACGAAAATACCATACTAGGAATTTGCATTTTTTTTATGCCAAGTGGACCAAGCTTATTATCTTTCGTGTACTATCAGGCGCCTGTCTTCCTGGGACAAACCCCACTTGGTCCTTATGGATCAAAAAATTCAAATATTTATTTATTTGTATCTGCTAAAATTTTCACCAAAATTTTAATGTTCACGTTTTGAAGCGATATAGGTCGGTAGTTATGGACATCTAAACCATGTTTATTTGTATTTGGCAGCATTATTACATGGGCAAAAAGAGATGAGTATGGTTCTCGAAGGTTTGATTTGAGATGATTAAAATTATTAACTAGATGGGGTGCCAAAACTTCCCTAAACTTCTTATAATAGGAGGCTGAATCATCAGGGCCCAGTGTCCTATTAGTTTGGAGAGACTTAATTACCATAATCGTCTCCGTCAACAACATTCTGTTTTAAATAGTTAATTGCATCATACAAATATCCATTTCATTTAAATAAAAAAAAACAAAAAAAAAATTCCTTCATTTAATTCCTTATGAATATTATAGGCTGAATTTATAATAACGACTTTTGTATCAGCGACTCAATACTGTGAGGTATTTTCTCTACAGTAATATATCCTAATTAATTAAAACCATATTAGGTGAAATTTAACCTATTAATCTACAAGTGTGACAACGTGATTATAATCAGTGATAAAAAAGTGATAAAATATATAGTGCTGATCATGAACAGCAACCTCCAGTAAAACCACCAGTGTATGGTTCCCTACAAAAACTATATACAGCTAGGTCCATAAATATTTGGATAGAGACAACTTTTTTCTAATTTTGGTTCTGTACATTACCACAATCACATTACCACATTTTTAAATGAAACAACTCAGATACAGTTGAACTGCAGGCTTTTAGCTTTAATTCAGTTGGTTGAACAAAAAGGTTGCATAAAAATGTGAGGACCTAAACCTTTTTTAACACAATCGCATCATTTCAGTGGCTCAAAAGTAATTGGACAAATTAAAAAGCTGATAATAAAATGTTCATTTCTAATACTTGGTTGAAAACCCTTTGCTGGTAATGACAGCCTGTAGTCGTGAACTCATGGACATCACCAGATGCTGGGTTCTTCCTTTTTAATGCTCTGCCAGGCCTTTACTGCAGCGGCTTTCCGTTGCTGTTTGTTTGTGGGCCTTTCGGCCTGTCCGAAGTTTAGTCTTCAACAAGTGAAATGAGCAACAAGCTTACCTTACTGAGAGGTGGATCAAAACAACAATCAACTAACTGATATACCTTTATCCAGGGAGCAGCTCCTGCCACAAAGCCATCCACTATTTATATCCCTCCCTCAGGAGGCGTCAGAAAAGTTACCACAGGGATCACCAATGGTCCAACTGGCTTGTGGCGGCCAAGCATTCAAAGCTACGTCGCTTTTTGATCCTTTGATGTCGGCTCTTCCTATTATTGTAAAGCAGAATTCACCAAGCGTTGGATTGTTCACCTACTAATAGGGAACGTGAGCTTGGTTTAGACCGTCGTGGGACAGGTTAGTTTTACCCTATTGATTATGTGTTGTTGCAATAGTAATCCTGCTCAGTATGAGAGGAACCGCAGGTTCAGACTTTGGTGTATGTGCTTGGCTGAGGAGCCAATGGGACAAAGCTACCATAGTAATTTATTTTTAAGGCATAAACTGTGTTGTCCAAATAAATATATTAGGACATGTGCAGCTGTCTGTGTAAACCGCTAGGCATGATTAAACAAGGATGTTTGCCAGATTAGTCATGGCAGTTTTAAACAAATTTATAAATTGAAACTCACATTTTTTTAAATCTATTTCTTCAGGCTTAGTCTTGATTTTTTAGCACTTCAGATCTGTGTTTAGCAAGTCTTTTACAAAATCTTTGCGTTTAGTTCTTTATTTACTGAATAGTTTAAAAATATTGCTTGTAATAGATTGCTTTGGTGATCATTTGGTTTAACTTTTTTTGTTGTATTTTTTTTATATTAAACGGGTTGCCCTTCTCTATATAATTTTTGACGGCAGTTTGCTTTTTAGAAAGTTGCAAATCTTTTCCAGTCCTTTTCCTAAGTGCTGGGTTCTCATAACCAATTGTAGATTTTTTTTTTTTTTGAAATTGTATTTTTATTGAAATTTTTCAACAGGATACAGAAAAAAAAAAAGAAAGAAAAAAAAGGGGGGGGGAGAAACATAGGGAGTAATAACACTACGATAATGCAGTAAAACATATTCCAGGATTTAACCAGAACAGTACATCAAGACAGGTGTATAACAATACAAGTCTGTTAAACTTCTCAAACCATAGAGTGGGCCGTACATGGCTAAGTCCAATTGTAATTCCCATTCAATAGAAGAGACCATTGATCTCAAAAGGACAAATTAGCATAAAAACTATCCCATGCCTCCCATACCGTCTCAAACTTGACCAAGGTGTCTCTAATAAGCGCCGTAAGATATTCCATAAGACGAATCTCTTGGATCCGCTTATAGAGACTCTCCATAGAGGGGGGCAATGATGTTTTCCATCTAGACGCTATCAGTGTCCGTGCTGCGACCAAGATATGTGAGACCAGCTTACGAGACACCTTTGGCAAGGCCGAGGAGGGGCGCCCCAAAAGGTGGGAAAGAGGGTCCAATGGTATATGTTGTTGGGTCAAAGCAGTAAGCAAGTCATTGACCCGCGACCAATATGGTTGTATGAGGGGACAGAACCAAAATAAGTGTTCTATCGTACCACGGTGTGCACCACATCTCCAACACCTAGGATCAACCGTAGGAAACAGACTGTGCAGCATCGCCGGAGTATGATACCACCGCAGCACAATTTTGTATAGATTCTCTTTATACAAGGTGCAAATAGAGCTCCTATGCGCTGCCTCCCATATGTCATGCCACTCCTCAACTGTGAGAGATCGTCCAAGAATTGCTTCCCATTTGAGCATATAATTAAATTTAGAGGAGTCTCCCTGTGAAGCAGTATGTAGAAGGCGATAGATGGAGGAAATCGCTCCCTTGGTGTAGGGGCCTTCCATACATAACCTCTCAAATGTGGTTAGGGCCTGGAAGATAGCCGAGGGCTGTAAAGACATGACATAATGCCGAATTTGTAAGAAGGCATAGAAAGAGGACCGGGGCAAGTCCACTCTATCTGCCAATTCAGTGAAGGAAAGTAACCTCCGCTCCACCGGGTGCAGGAGATGTCTGATTTGAAACAGTCCCCTGTCCCTCCAAGGGCCAGCCATTGAATTCGAGAGGCTATCAGGTATCTGCGGGTTATAGATTATGGAAGTTAATCTAGAGGGGGAGGACACTAAATTATATTTGGATCTGCAAGCCCTCCAGAGATTCCTCGTAAAAACCATGGGCGCAGTCAAGTCCAAGTCTGACAGTAGAAGGGAGGAGCTCCACAACATGACATTAGGGTGAACAGGAGCAACCCATTCCAATTCCAACTCCACACTAATGCTAGAGGGGTACGAGGAAGTCCACTGTAAAATGTGCCTTAGGTGGGCCGCCTGATAATATTTGTAAATATCTGGTGCTCCCAATCCTCCAATTTCCCTGGGGGTACATACAACACGCTGAGCCACCCTATGTCTTTTATAGGCCCAAAAAAACTGCAAGAACTCCTTTTGGACTCTTTTGAGAGCCAGGGGCGGCACCTTAACTGGAAGCGTCTCGAATAGATAGAGCAATTTGGGGAGGAGCATCATTTTAACCGATGCGATCCTCCCAAGCAGCGACAAGGGGTGGTTCCGCCATTTACTCAATTGATTAGTCACCTCCTGGAACAATGGAGGAAAGTTGCGGGGGTACAGTTGAGCATAAGTGGAGGTGATATTCGTCCCTAGATAGCGGAGGGAGTGTTCCTGCCAGATAAAGGAGAAGGAGGCCCGTAGGGGCTGTAGGTCCCGCATGGGGATATGAAGAGGCAACGCTTCCGATTTAGAGGAATTGATTTTGAATCCAGCAACTGCCCCAAACCTCTCCAGCTCCCGCCATAAATTAGGAAGAGAGATAAGCGGTTGAGACAAGGTCAGGAGGATATCATCCGCATATAAGGATAGCTTATACTCTTTCCCTTTCACAATGATCCCATGTATATTGGGATTGGAGCGGATAGAGGCCGCCAAGGGCTCTATACATAGTGCAAAGAGCAGAGGGGACAAGGGGCACCCCTGCCTCGTTCCATTTTTAATCGTGAACAGAGCTGAGGACGCATGGGGCAACTTTACTGAGGCCGATGGAGCGGTATACAGGGACTTAATTGCCCTCACAATGGGGCCCGTGAAGCCCATTCTCTGAAGGGTAGCAAAAAGGAATGGCCAGCTGAGGCGATCAAATGCCTTTTCGGCATCCAAGCTAAGAATCAAGGAGGGGGACTTGCGCATGTTAATAATATCTATAATATTAATCACCCTTCTGGTATTATCTCCTGCCTGTCTAAATGGGATAAAACCCGTTTGGTCCCCATGGATAAGAGCCGGAAGGAACTTGGACAGTCTAGTAGCTAAGATTTTAGTAAATATTTTTAGGTCAGAATTTAGGAGGGCTATCGGTCTATAGTTGGAACACTCTAAAGGGTCCTTGCCCGATTTTGGTATCACTGTAATGTGGGACATCAACATTGAGGGAGGGATCGGCTTGCCTTTCATAAACCCATTCAGTAACTGAAGGAGGTGGGAAGAGAGTTCTGGCAAAAATGTTTTATAATACAGGTATGGCAAGCCATCCGGTCCAAGGGCTTTAGAGGATGGTAGATGAGATATGGTTGTCGCAAGCTCCTCCTCCGTTATAGGGGTATTAAGTTGTTCCAGATATTCGGGTTTAAGCGTGGGGAGGGCCACTCGCTCTAAAAATGACTCAATAGTAGACCCTAGGGATCTACCTGTGGAAGTTTGGGCATTGTGGACCGTTTGGTACAGTTGTGAATAATAAGCTTCAAAGCACGAAGCAATTTGAGAAGGACCATAGCACAACTCCCCTTTTTGATCCCTGATAGCCCCCGGAGAGGATTGTAGCTGTCTATCCCTCAGCTTGCGGGCAAGCAATGAATCTGCTTTGTTGCCTTTAAAATAATATCGCTGCCGGGTTCGCTGCATCTGCCAACTAACTGTTCTAAGCTCTAGAGCTCTTAGTTTAGACCTAAGGATATTTATATCCCTTAGGAGACCCAAGGACGGGTGAGATACATATTTCGCCTCCACAGACCTTAGGGCCCGTGTCGTGTTTACTCGCTGAAAGTTAGAATCCCGTTTCAACCTGGATCCTACTGCAATACAGTGACCCCTGAGTACCGCCTTGTGGGCTTCCCACAGCGTAGAGGTATGTGCAACAGAACCCTCATTTTCTCTAAAAAAGGTTGTTAAAGTGTCTGACATAGAAGACCTGGTTGCTGGATTTTTAACTAAATATTCATTCAACCGCCAATGGCAAATTCGTGTTGAAACAGGAGAGAGGTTCACCTCCAACGTAATTGGAGCATGGTCAGACCAGGTGATCGGGTGAACCTCCGCAGCAATACTATTTCTCAGGAGCGGGAGATTAGTAAACAAATAGTCTATGCGGGTGTGGGTACCATGTGGTGGAGAGTAGAAGGAGAATTGTCTCCCAGAGGGGTGATGTATCCTCCAGTTATCATAGAGTTGGTACCGCCTGATTAGTTGTCTAAATACTCTGGATTGACTGACAACTTGCGCCGAAAGCCTAGGCTGGAGTAGTGTATGCCTGTCCTGGGTGGGTGAAAAAACCAGATTAAAGTCCCCACCCACTATCAAATAAGTGTGGTCCAGTTTCGTGAGGAGGGACAAGACTTTACTAAGAAAGTTGGTCTGACCATTATTAGGAGCATATACATTACAAAGTGTGATAGATACCCCTTGTACTGTCCCATTCAAAATAATGTATCTCCCCTCCGCATCAATTATAGACTCAGATAGAGCAAAATGCAGTGAGTCCTTCAGGAGGATAGCCACTCCTGCCTTTTTCTTACCAGGGGAATTAGCTAAATAAGACTGCTGGTAAAGTCTGGAGGCAAAACTCAGCGAACCCGTATTGTCAAAATGAGTCTCCTGTAGGAGTACAATATCAGGGGATAACCGTTTAAATTCTCGTAAGGCCAACTTTCTTTTTGTGTTTGAATTTAGTCCCCTGACATTAAAAGATAAAATCTTAGCAGCCATCATGGGCACTCACGGACACGGGCCCCTCTGACAGAGCTTCTCCCGTGCTGGCTTGTCCTGGGGGAAACCGGGGAGAGGATCTATAGGATCCCCCACCCTCACAAATAGTGTTACTTGGGGGAGAGGAAAGAAGAGAGGGAAAGAGGATACACAACCACTTTTCTAAAATAATAGCAATAGGAAACAACATGGAAAAAATTAACCAGTAATCAAACACTTGCCTAATGGCAAGATGGAGGGAGATAGCATCCGCTGGTCCCTGTGTACCCCCCATAGGGGACAGGGAACAACTATGTGGAGCAGAGGCATATCTCCAACCAAGGAAACCATGGGCCCAGAGGGCCAGCAAACATAGACATCCAATCCACATGACTAACATGAAAGAGTCGGCCGACGCCGACCACCAGTGTTGTCAAGTCCCTAGGGCGGCCGGGACCCCCCGGCTTCAGCCGAAAGCAGTCCCGAACCCCCCCCAGAACTATATTAGGCTCGGGCAGTCCTGCATGTAAGGCACATAAACAATACTAAAGCAGCCTAGCAGGGTAAGTCTTTGCATTATAAACCATGAGCATATATCAGGGCATAGGTAGACACCAAAAAAGAGCGGAGACCTACATCTAGGCATAATAAGTAACATTTTAGGGCAACATAGCAGAGGCACAGTGAAACATAGCAATTTAAGTTCCTGAGAAAATAAAGGTACTCCCCAGGCTGGTTAAAGACGACTGCTACGATGCATAGCAGGGGATTGACCAGCAGAAGGCGGCATTTCTCTCCGGTTGGCCCTGAGTCTCCTTCTAGAGACCACCGGTTGCCACGGTGGGGAACGGGAGCGCTCCGGATTCTCCCTTTCCCATCCCGGTAACTTCGGGCGGGGAATCCCCAAATCCCTGCAAAAGGAATCCAGGTCTTCAGGGGACCGTAATGTCACAGTCTTACCCTCATGGCGCACCATAAGGCTAAAAGGAAATCCCCACCTGTATGGGATACGGCCATCTCTCACGACAGTCAATAGGGGTTGGAGGAGGCGGCGCTGTTGAAGCGTGTGCCATGATAAGTCCTGATAGAGCTGGAGAGGGGCCCCATCCAATTCAAGATTACGCATGTTTCTAGCGATGGTCATGATTTCATCTTTCTGATCTGCATCTACCATTTGGCAGATTACATCTCTGGGTCTGGCGGCAGTTCCTGGTTGCTTGGACGTGCGAAAGGCCCTATGTATACGCACTTCACGATGGGTAGAGCGCCCCAGAACTTGAGCAAAAAAAGCTTGTAAAACCGGTTTAAGGTCACTATCACGGGTAGCCTCAGGAAGACCCCGCACTCTAATATTATTC
>NC_092859.1:60419475-60516635 GCF_032062135.1 Pyxicephalus adspersus
GCCCAGCGGTATCAAGGGTGCTTGCCTGGGGATCCGGGGCTACAGAGGGGGGGACAGGGTGCCATCCCTTCAGGGGCCTCGATAGGGGTATATCTTGGCTGGGTAAAACCAGTCCCCCTTGCTGTGATCCCTGTGTGGCCACCCCTGTAGGCGCTCCCATGCTGGCTGCTACAGGGCCATCATCCCCCTGAGTAAAGGCCGCAGGCGTGCTATGAACCCCCGCAGCCCCGTGAGGACTCACCGGCTCTGGCGTCACGGATCCGGAGCTGCGGGGGGGAGATGAATCCGATCCCCCTCCGGCTGGCAGCAGAACCTGTGGATGTGCATCCCCATCCTCCGGATCCAGCATCGGTGAGCTCTCCACCCGCCTCCATGTGTGCGGGGAAGGAGCCGGCGCCATCTTGACTGATGCAGAGGATGCCGGCGAGGGATCCCGAATGTACGCTCTAATGGAGGGCTGTGCGGCGTCTGGAAGCGGTGCTGGGTTCGGGGGAAACCTCCCCACCTTAGCCCTCTTTTGTTTGCCCATGGATGGGTAAGTTTTTGCCCGATTTATGCTGGATTGTGGCCGGCGTCCGCGGAGCTCCTGGATCACACGTCCATCACGCTCGCCGGCTAGGCCACGCCCCCCAATTGTAGATTTTGCACTTAATACTGCGTTACCTAGACATCCATATGTATTGTTTTAAAGATTGGAATGAGGTATTATGTGTTTAGAGGGCCACTTTTAAGTTTCCACATACCTTCTATGGTAAAAAAAGATAACATGAAATTCAAACATTAAGCTTTGTGGCAGTGTTCCAAGAGTGGCCTCTACAAAATCTGTGTTTTCACTTCCTGTTCTCCAAGCAGGTTCACAATTTTCAAAATCTGTAGCTGTGTGAAGACATTGTACTTTACAATGAGAGACAGCCACGTTGGGCATGAATAACTGTGTCTGTTGGGTTTTAGGCTTTATTGCAAACCTCACTTTTCAAAGGGAATTCTTTCCAAGTGAAGAAGATGAGACTGGAGCAGCCAAAGCATTAATGCGCCTCCAAGACACTTACAAACTGGATCCTGATGTTATAGCAAAAGGAATATTGCCAGGTTAGTGCAACCCTTGATTCTACTCATAGTGTTTAAAGCGTACCTAAACTCAGAAATTTCACTTATACATGTCTTTCACGTATACAACCCTTTTATGTAAGGTAAAAATTATATTTGTTTTTTTTGCATCCTGGGAGCCTCTTGGGTGCTCCTTCTGCGCTTACCTGAGCATCTCAAGCATGCGCAGAAGGAGCCCTTTCGTGCATGTGCAATGAGATTGCCAAGTTTTTTTGCCATCTACGTCACCCGATCTTGCGCCTGGTCAGGTGACGTAAGAACAAGAACCGGGAAGAAGAGGAGGAGATGGCGGTCCGAAGACGGATGCCGGGACAGCATGGGACACGATGGAAGAGACCTCTGGACCGATTGACAGCCCTGTGGGATTTTTTGTTTTGGGGGACTTTTGAGTTTAGATCCTCTTTAAGCATTATTATTATTTTTAGCTTTGAACATGTGTTAAATGCCTTAAGGCAGGGGGTCGGCAAACTCCGGCCTTTAGGCTAGATACGGCCTAGCTGGTAGTTCATTTCAGCCTAACGCTCTGGCCGATCCGGCCTAACGCCAGCCAGCAACCCACGGCTCCGGATCTGCCGGGGCGTTAGGAATTTCCGGAGCTCCGGTGCCGCTGCTCCCCTATTTACCGCGGCCGGCGTTGATACTTCCGCTGCCGCGGTAAATAGGGAAAGCTCACAGAAGGGAAAACCCTCTCCTCCGCAATGCATATAGAGGAGAGGGATTTCACTTCAGGCGGCGTTCCCTGGTGGTGAGCGGAGGCATTAGGGCGGGACACATAGTCCGGCCTAGAGTGCTCCCGCCCACCCCTGAAATTGCCTAGTGGCCATAAAAGTTTGCCGACCCCTGCCTTAAGGTCTTAATCAAGAGTTCTAAGCAAAAAAAAAAAAAAAAAAATCTGCATACACAGATCTCTAGTTTTCATCATTACCTTACTAGAGAATTAGTGGTCCTATTCAGCCAGTCTTGTAAACCAGGTGTTTCTGCCGGACAGTATGACAAGGCCCTGTAGACTATACTGCATTTAAGTCTTACAGTCTAGGACCCTTGTCATTCTGTGATTGCGCAGTGAAGGAGAAATTGTATATTGAACAGGTCATCACAATATTTTCCCAGCTTTAATGAGAAACAAATACATTTAAAGATTGTTGTATTACTCCTATACACAAATATAAAAATACACATTAAATTGAAAAATAAAATCACTAACCTTTTGTAAGTATCAGTATGCTTGCACAAAATTACTCACTGCTTATGTCTGGTACATTTAGTAGCTTTCACTTGGCAACAACCGTTTGACCTGTTTATAGGCTGCTGATGAATATTCTTTGTAACTGGGAACCAAAAATCTGTAATCTGTATAAAAAATAAATTGTATGCATAAGGCGACCATCCAATAAAAATATTTCAATATACACCCATCACACTAAACTACTGCCATTTTTGATCATCCAGTGAAAATACTAGCTGTCTTGTGCTCTTTTTATGTGGATCTTCTTGCTTCAGTGTTCTTTCTAGTCTGTGTTTCAGAATATGTATGCAGATCAGGAAAATTGAGGAAAAGTCACAAATTATTAGGAAGTTCATTATGAATGTCAAGTAACTTTCCTTCTTTTTCAGATGAAAAAAAAAAAAAAATACAGTAAGCACTATTCCTATTTTCTCCGTAGACAAATTTGAAACCGTGTTCAACAGCAGTGTGAAATGGCTGGAAATTAGTTAAATAAATCTTGCCAACTCTATATTAGTAGTGACGGTCGAAATATTTGTTGTGTCTGGCTTTGATTTTCTTTTCCATTTTGTATTCCAGGAACTAAATATGTTGCATCCTTGTCTGTGGATGATTGCTTTGGTATGGGAAAAATTGCCTACCATGAGAGTGACTATTACCATACTGTGCTATGGATGCAAGAGGCCCTAAAGTTGTTGGATGAGGGGGAACGATCAACTACTATTTCTAAAGTAGATGTTCTAGACTACCTCAGTTACACAGTCTTTCAGCTTGGTGACATCCAGAGAGCTGTGGAGCTTACCAAAAGGCTGCTCTTACTGGGTAGGTATTACAATATTTATTCCTTGTCATTGTCTATCTAATATTACCTAGACATGCGTTTGCAACCCAATATAGGAGCATTAATATTGAGCAAAATTAGAATTACCAAGGTAAGTACTGCAGGTAATCCAAGCAACAACCTAATTGTTCCTATATAAAGCCTTAAATTACAATACAAGATAAAAACGTTCCCTAAACCTTTTGAATTGTGCGCATTATGTTTTAAAAGAAAGTGCTACATAGAGAATTTCCAGTCAAGAAACCCAATTTAGTATTTCTCTACAGTCCTAATTTTTTTATTATATTTTTATATTTATGTATATATCACAAACGAGTGACTTACAGTTTGTATAAATGACTGCAATAGTTTTCTGTACATTTTCAGCCTAGGCTGACAACACTACTCCCCAATAGCACTTGTGTGTGTTCAACCTAGAACCAGAATTGAATTACTGGCTTACTGTGAAAGAATAAGGAAAAATACATAGTTATGAAGCCTGGTAAGCGGCAATATATTACATTTATATTTTTTGGGATTAGATTTGTGGTGAACAGTTTGCCATACTAAAAATCAAAATTGTACAGTGCATAAGCAGCTAGTTGACCTAGATCATAAAATTTGATCCAGGCAAGTATAATGTTCAACCAGAATATTATGTGATCTTACTGATTAGCACAGATTTATGTGTGTGCAACGCAGAGAGACTCTTGCGAAACAAATTTAAAGGAACCAATCTCTAAGCTATTCTGGGGTCAGTATCCCAGAATGCAGATAAGCTTTAAATTGGGCACTGTCCACAACCTTCAGGAACTGATGGCACAGGAAGCATCAAGGACCTATTGGATATTTCAGTACTATATACAGAGTGTCTTTATGCATCTGTTTTATCACAAAATAATGAAATAAACTTGAAAATATTCTTTATTGTGTTGTTTAGCTTTAACAAACTGGCCGTTAAACCTGACCTTGGTTCGGGGTAATAACACTTGCAAAAAGTGTTAAACCCGAACTTTTCTCAGGTGGTTAAACAAACGTTGTATTGCAATCCGATTGTCATACATTGTATGACAATCGGATTACAATTGTAAGAATATACTCACTCGGTGCCCGCAGCTCCTCCGGACACGTCCGTCCTCTTCTGTCTTCTCCCGGCGAGTGCAGTGACGATGTCCGGGGTTTCCCGGTGACGTCGCTGCATGCGTTGGTGCGGGAGGCGGGGCGGGAAATTCAAATAACTTTGTATTGAACTCAATACAAAAAAGCTGTATTGAGTCCAATACAAAGAAATCTTTATATAATATATAAAAATTGTATTATATATGTATATTATATAAGCTACTGTACATATACATTACAATATACACTATTTTTTTTGAAGATTTTTTTTTATGTTTTATAAAAAAAAAATTTTATTTTTAAATTTATAAAATTTTGGACATATTTCGGTGAGTTATGCGGTAATTCATTCTAATTCGGTGAATTATAAGTATTATTGAGTAATTCGGTGAAATATAGCCTACAATCTAAAATAAACTTCCATGCAAAAAATTACCACTTTTTGCATGGAAGTTTGGAAAGAATTAGAATACCCGGCGTTCGCGTATGCGTCCCTCGGCGATTCCTGATGATGTCCGTGCATGAGCCCGTCGATGGGGGTCGTAGCGGGAAATTCAAATATTTTGTATTGGATTCAATACAAAGTCCTGTATCCAATCCAATACAAAATATATTTATGTGGTTTTGTCTATAGGTATGTGACGTTGGACGTTTTAAAATTTACCACACTATGGACGTGTTTTAGAAAAATATATTACTATACAGTATACCGAATTATTGTATTTTCAGTATTTTTGATTTATTTATGTATTCTTGTTTAAGCTGATTTTTGTGTTTTGTGTTTTTTATTTAATAAGTATTATTATTAATATTAATATTTTATTTAATAGTATTATTATTAAAAGTATTTTTTTTTTGATGATTGTGTTTCAAACTTTTTTTATATTCATGATATCTACTAGACCCTTGTTCGGACAAATTTCTGTAAATTACAGGTCTACAATTTAAAAAAAAAAAATTTCATGAAAAACTGTGTACCGCTTTTGGTACAGAAATCTAGACATCAGTGTAATGCCCAGGTGGTTAAGAGTTTTAATGTGCCACTAATTTATCAATGTTCTTTTCTGTCCTGCACATAATTTTAGGCTCCGAACTTTGAGAAAATAATTGTCACGATCTGGGAACAAGCTCGGAGTCCATTTGCTGTAGCAACTAGGAGGTTCACAGAGTAAATACTCTGGGTTCAGTTCACAGGCAGTTGTAATGGGGCAGGAGCAAGACAGAGGTGTAGTAAGGAAGAAAGCCAAAGTCTGTATCCGGGTAAATCAAGTTAACAGGAGCAAGTAGTCAGTAAATCCGTAACCAAAGGTCAATACACAGGCAAATAGATGAGGTGATGCAGTAGTAGTAATAGTAGTAGCAATAGTAAGGCAAGACACCGGCAAGAGCACAATATTCTGGTAAACAGGAAATTCATGGCAGAGCTTAAATAGGAAGTCGGGGAGGAGCAAGGTGTTCAGAGTTCATGACACTACAGGTTATCAGGGAAGCTTGACTGTGAAAACAGGCAGGGAGCTATAAAGCACTTCAGATAGCATAATAGGTAGAGCTACCGCCAGACACAGTAGCAACCCTGGGTTCAGAACTTGATCCTGACAGTAATATGCAGAGCAGCAGAATTAGTTATCAGTGGATTAGGGACTTAAAGTGTATTGTTTTAAATAACAGTTGACCATTCAACCCTGAATTTTCAGGTCTGGTAAATTTCCTAGTTTTTTTTGGTACACCTTTTCACTATTTGATGAATTAATTGATGTCTGTTAAATTTGCCAGCATAGAAGCTCCAGCAAGAGATCAAAACATTGCTTACATCACTAGAACTGATCACCATTCTTCTGTAGAAGGATAAATCATTACAGATTTGTAGACATTTATATACATTTGTATAAAAATTACAGAGCATTTACTTGTTAAAAATTAGTGTCTGATTACTGAGCATTTGAATGACCAAGTGCAGTCTTTCATTTGGTATTCAATTCTTGAATAGTATAAGAAAATTCACTAGTTAACTGTTAATAGATAAAGATTTCAAATCATCCATATATTTATTATAAACCTACTAAATTTATTTTATTTTTAGAAAAATACACATCTCGCTAATATTTCCAATTTTATATTCTAGATTCCAGTCATGAGCGGGCAGGCACTAACCTGCGATATTTTGAAAAGATGCTAGAGAGGGAGAGAAATGAAGAGAAAGTCAACAAAACATCAGATGCAAAGCCAAACAAAACACTCTATGAAATCTACACCAGGCCTCAAGATTATCTGCCTGAGCGCGAGACCTATGAAGCTCTGTGCCGCGGAGAAGGAGTGAGAATGGTAAATGAGAAAGAGTAGCTTATAAAAAATTGCCGTATGTTCTCGGTGCTTAGTTATGGGTATATAAAATAAATGTTTTGACCTTAGAAAACTGCTATAACAAATTGCTTCCGGCACATAAATCAATTGTTTTTTTAACATTTGGCAGTTGAATGACAGGGCTTGCATTGGGAGAGGTAGAAGTTGGATACCCTGTTTCCTCCCAGTCTGAGCCTAATATCAAAAAGACTGGACAAAGAGATCAAAGTATACTTTACCCAGAAGGCTTCCTCATCAGATATATTTAGAAAACATAACTGGCATAAATTACAAGATGTAGGAATGGAGGCAGGGTTTCTCTCCGTGTCTCCCTCAGTTGTTTTATAGAGGTATGGGGTGGCCTCCCCTATAAGCTTAGAATAGAGCTATTGTTTAAGGAAGAAAAAGACGGGGTTTCTGGGCCAGTGTTTAGAAGAATAATAATTATGTATTCTCTGATTCATACATAATTTAAAAAACAATCAAGTACATGATTCCCAGCCTATTGTAGCATCATGGGATAGGATCTGCCAAGCTACACATACAATCAACTAGCTTTTTAAAGTAAACCATTGTAGTCGTTACCAGACGTGTTTCGACACCTAGGGCTTCCTCAGGGGTGTGCAGTAACAACTTTACAGTCTGTAAATAAATGCATTACATAATAATATTTGGTGATTATACATGATAAAGTCATATGTTCTATATATTCAGTGTATATATAATCGAATTCATAATTATATAAAATCCAACATTTCCTAATTGCAACATACATTGTTATATCAATACATCATAAACATGAGAATTCTACTCTTACATTGTTTATAGATATACACATAAATAACAGTACAGTGGTACCTCGGTATAAGTCCGCTTTTGAATAAGTCAAACTTGGTATAGGTTTGGACACAAAAAATTTTGCTTGGTATTCAATCTTTGTGCTAGAACTTGTATGGGTTAAAATGAGTCATAACACCGCGCGCTACCTTTATTTACCTCTTTCGAGACAAAGCCACGACTGCCCACGAGCATCAGTACTCCAGTTGCTACCATTCAGTGAACAACCCGCGCTATAACTCTGTGAATTACATAACATCTCCCCCTCCTCCCTTCTCAGCACCATCCTATTAGGCACTCAACTCTTAGTAAGGTAAAGGGAGGTTAAATTTTAATTTATTTCTTCTAATTGCTTTTGCATTTATGTACTTTAGTATTAAGCAGTGTTTAAATTATTTTATACAGCCCCATCAATGTAATTTGCCAATAACAATAGGATTTTTTTTTCATGGGAGCAGATTAATCATGACCCTTGTATTTCTTATGGGAAACATTTGTTTGGTATAAGTTCAAGGATCTGGAACAGACTAAGGACGTATACCAAGATACCACTGTATTTATGAATATTTAAAAAAGGGTTAGGATGCTTCTATTGGTATTTATATACTTGTGTCATGGTTTATTTGTTTTACTAATAATAATTTAATAGTGTAAGAATGCCCCCTAATTCCTAGTCATTTCAAGAAATTCTATTTATAGTACTTATGGTTGAAGAGTAATAGAGGTTTACTTGTATTCCGAGAATACAAGTATGTCTGGCAGTTGTTGACAGAACTATAATCAGTTTAGGCTAATATCATACCTAAGTAAAACATATAAGGAAGTTTAATAGGTGCCTTGGGATGTCATATTTTTAATTTAATTATGCATCACACATATGCCAGTACTCTGGTAACTCACCAATAGCCACTTTTGCTAGTATTAGAGGTTATAAACAAAATCACTTACTTGTAATTGGCTATAGATAAAAGAAGGGGGGTTCAAAGGAAGAAAAAAAGATTTAAATTGCTTTCAGTCGTTCATATACCGATTAAATAGACTCCTCTGGTCGAATATTCAATGTAGATATAGACTCCCAATGGGTAATTTCCCATATAGGAAAAAGAGGGGGTACTTTCAAATAATGATAATTTAAGTTGATCAAATGGTATACATGTTCATAATATAAGGTAGCTTACCAAGGCATAATTGAATGAGGAGTGCATTCTCAGTGTCCAGTGACCGAGAGAATAAACGCGTATGAAGAAGTTGCAGCAATGGGTTACACATCAGTCAGTCTCGCTTAATAAAGGAAGACTGACTGGCATGCTGTATGTGTGGCTCGTGCGCAACAGGGAAGGGCCTGGACATCCACGGAAGACAACAGTGGTGGATGATAACAGAATCATTTCCATGGTAAAGAGAAACCCCTTCACAACAGCCAACCAAGTGAACAACCATCTCCAGGAAATAGGCGTATCAATATCTAAGTCTACCATAAAGAGAAGACTGCATGAAAGTAAATACAGAGGGTGCACTGCAAGGTGCAAGCCACTCATCAGCCTCAAGAATAGAAAGGCTAGATTGGACTTTGCTAAAAACAACATCTAAAAAAGCCAGCACAGTTCTGGAAAAACATTCTTTGGACAGATGAAACCAAGATCAACCTTTACCAGAATGATGGCAAGAAAAAAGTATGGAGAAAGCGTGGAACAGCTCATGATCCAAAGCATACCACATCATCTTTAAAACATGGCGGAGGCAGTGTGATGGCTTGGGAGTGCATGGCTGCCAGTGGCACTGGGACACTAGTGTTTATCGATGATGTGACACAGGACAGAAGCAGCCGAATAAATTCTGCGGTGTTCAGAGACATACTGTCTGCTCAAATCCAGCTAAATGCAGTCAAATTGATTGGAAGGCGTTTCAAAATACAGATGGACAATGACCCAAAGCATACAGCCAAAGCAACCCAGGAGTTTATTAAAGCAAAGAAGTAGAATATTCTTGAATGGCCAAGTCAGTCACCTGATCTGATGAACCTAATTGAGCATGCATTTCACTTGTTGAAGACTAAACTTCGGACAGAAAACAAACAACTTCGGTCCACAAACAAAGAGAAAATGAAAGCCGCTGCAGTAAAGGCCTGGCAGAGCATTAAAAAGAAGGAAACCCAGCATCTGGTGATGTTCAAGACTATAGGCTCATTGCCAGCAAAGGGTTTTCAACCAAGTATTAGAAATGAACATTTTATTTTCAGCTTTTTAATTTGTCCAATTACTTTTGAGCCCCTAAAATGAAGCGATTGTGTTAAAAAAGGCTTTAGTTCCTCACATTTTTTTGCAAACCTTTTGTTCAACCCACTGAATTAAAGCTAAAAGTCTGCAGTTCAACTGCATCTAAGATGTTTCATTTAAAATTAATTGTGGTAATGTACAGAAGCAAAAATAAAACAAAAGTTGTCTCTGTCCAAATAGTTATGGCCCTAACTGTGTACTAACAAGGTCTAAATATAGGATTAGAAATATGAGATTAGTTTTCTTTTTAAAGGGGTTCCTAAACAGATCTGTTCCAGCTCTGACAGCTGGAGCAGACGTATATTACTTTTAATGAGCACACCAACCCAATTTATAAGCTGCAAAAATCAAAAGTGCTCTCTATTAGGAGCATCCTGGGAAGCTTTCATTTCCTCTCAGTTCACTATATTTGAACCATAGAGCAAGGCGTGTACATTACTAATACCTATGGGCTGTCCACTAAGCAAACGCTGTAACCAGATTGAAACGTTGGGTTGTTTTGTATGGGAAGCAGTGGGCAGTGTGATGACATTAATTTATTAGAATATTTATTATACTATCCCAAACCCCCAATACATGCCTCAAATGAACACAAACCCGATGGGCTTAATTTGGACGTTATCCAAGGTAAGGCTGTTACCACCACTGGATTACATAAAAAAGTTTCAATTTGAACCCATAGCGAGGCTCCCAGACCAGCGCATAGTACTGTAATAAAAGCTACATGAGCTGCCTGATAGTATTTCATTAGGTTTGGGATCCCTAGTGTCACGGATAACAGGGGAGGGGAGGGAAACAGAAAGGGTTATACTCTGGACTAGGCCTCCAGTGGCTAGGGAAAAGGGAATGGTCACCCCTTGCAGACACCCTAACCTTGCCCTAACTCCTAACCGTATGAGTATCCCCTGATGGTGGAAATACACAGGAACCTGGTCCCTACTAGCCCTGTATAGCCCTAGCAGTAGTGTCTGGCTTGAGACTGCTGGTTCCTTCCCCTATGAAGGACCCAGTGTCTCCCAGAGGCCTAGTAAACAACTAAATAACCACAAGACCCCAAAAGACCAAAAGTAAAGCAACTTATCTTATTAGCAGATATAAACAGGAACTCAGGATGGCACAACACTCCAGCTCTTCACAACCCAGCAGTGAATATCAACCGCACAGCATGAAGTGTGAGGCCAGACTAAATGGTGGAGCAGTAATGACCACCAGCTGCACCTGATACAAGGGGAGTGGTCATTACAAACAACAACACAGAAACAAGTAAAAACAAAGAGACTGTCAGATAATCTCACATGCAGCTTGTCTGACAGATCCTCAAACTTCCGTCACGGAAGGGACCGTGACACCTAGCCTGCCTTGTCGCCTAATCATAAATAACATTTTTTGTGCAATCCTTTTTTTATCATGCCATATGAATTTGAGGGAACCTTGACTGGGAGGGTTCTAAATAAATACAGAAGTTTTGGTAGTACTAACATCTTGACTGACTGTATTCTACCTATCCAAGACAAAGGCAGATTCCTCTACCTGGTCAATAATGTTTTAATGTGATCTAAGAGAGGTTAGAAATTTGCCTCCTACACAGAAATAAAGTTCTGAGGAGGAACTGGTTAGTAGGAATGAGCGAGCAAGTTTTTAAAACTCGATCTCGCGGCAAATTCCGGTGCCAGTGTAAATTTGCCAATCCAGATAGAATATTAATAAAAAAAAAAAAAATTGCCGGCTGTGCTGATCAATTAATGCAGCTACGACTGCTTTCATTGATCAGCTCAGTGTGCAATCCCTGGCTCAGAGGTTAAATGGGGACAAGTCTCCCCATTCAAAACCTCTTGTGCCCTCTGGCTGAGGAAAGGAAAATCCTGATGATGCTCAAGCGTCACTAAAAAGTTTGGTGTTTTAAATAGGGATACTTGTCCCCATTTAACCCCTAGTGTTAGGGATCGCACACAGGATTCCCAGGGCTGAATGAATGAATGCAGCCCTAGAAATCCACTGTAATGCCAGGGCACTAGAGGTTAATTAACCTCTGGTGCCCTGGAAATCCACTGTGAACCCTCGGGCACTAGAGGTAATCGCAGTGGATTTCCAGGGCACTAGTTGTTATTTAACCTCTAGTGCCCGGGGTTCGCACTCAGGAGGATTCCCAGGGCTGCATGAATGAATCGGTTTGCCGAAATTTCACGGACCCACCAGAAGTTCGATGAAATTTTCGCGAGAAAGCCAGAGGCATTCTCGCTCATCCCTACCGAATAGTTTGAGTCCCAGATATTCCATATGGCATTTTGCCCACTTAAATTTAAATGTTTGCTGTATCATGTTAACTATTTGCTGGGGCAAAGTAATATTCAATGCTACAGATTTTTCTTCATTAGTTATTGGACCAGGCACTTTTGCAATCTTACTCAATATTGCCCCCAGGTTAGGAAGTGATATCAGAGGTTGGGTAATAGTGAGCAAAATATCATCTGCGAATAAACTCAATTTGTATTCATGATTCCTTAAATTTATGCCACAGATATCTGAATTTGTTCTGATTAACTAAGCCAGGAGTTCCAAAGCTAGAATAAACAGTAACAGTGAAAGCTGTCACCCTCGCCTTGTCCCTCTACAAATGGGAAACACAGATGAATAAAATGACATATAGCGTATTCTAGCTGAAGGGTTGGAGTACAAGGAAGACATCCATGACATAAATGAATCCTGAAATCCCCACTTGGAAAGTACATAAAACAAATAATTCCAAGAAATGGAATCAAAAGCCTTATGGACATCAAGGCCCAACAGCATACTAGGTATGCTATGGAAACGGCATATTGGATTAGACTGATAACCTTTCTGCTATTGTCTGGAGCTTGTCTACTGGAAACAAACCCAACTTGATCCTTATGGACCAGCGTCGGAAGGAATTTGTTCCATTTGGATGCCAAAACTTTCGTCAGTATCTTGACAACCACATTAAGCAAAGAGATAGGCCTATAGTTGTGGGAATCTGTCGAGTCCTTATTAGGTTTAGGTAACATCCGAGGGGGTGCTGAGAAGTTCCTGGCTTTGCTCCCTTCCAGATGAAATAGAAAAATGAGTGTGGGGGCATATGACAGCCCAATATATTGTTATGTAACTGGGAAAATATCAGGTCTTTGCGATTCTTAAAACTGTTTTTTTTTTTTAGTGAGAAGCTGTGATGGCAGAGGCACAAGTAAGTTTCACGTCGTTGGACTTACGGGCCGTCATAAAAGTTTTTGTTTCTCCAGGGAAAGTCAGCAAAGCACATTCACACTGAGATGTCATAAACACTGGGGGAGAAGTGTCCTTCCTACAGCACTGTCAAAACCTGGATATCTCGTTTGAAAACTGGGCATTTCCCCGTTCAAGATGGGCGCTGAGGACCCGCAGTGAGCGTCCCCCAACCTCAACTGACCCAGCAACCTGTGATGCTGTCCATGAGTTGATTATTGAGGACCCGCAAATATCCACAAAATAGCCCAGATACTTGACATCTCACGGGAGCGTGTTGGGTCTGTGCTCACCACTATCCTAGATATGTGCAAGCTTTCAGCGAAGTGGGTGCCGAAATATTTGAACAGTGATCAGAAGAAGCTACAAGTTGAAGCATCCAAAGCCGTTTTGGCCCATTTTGCAGCTCCACAGGACTTTTTAGCTAGGTTAGTTACTGAGGATGAAACCTGGCTCCACATCTATGATCCTGAAACCAAGGAACAGTCAAAGGAGTGGCGCCACAGCGGGTCCCCGCTGCCGAAGAAGTTCAGAACCCAGAAATCAACCAAAAAAGTAATGACATCCGTTTTCTGGGACAAAGATGGTATTCTGTTGGTGGACTCTACCTCAGGGCTCTAGTATCACCGGACAGTATTATGCTAACCTCCTGGACCAGCTGAAAGAGGCAATTAAGACAAAACACAGAGGAAAGTTGACTAAAGGGATCCTTTTTTTGCAGGACAATGCACCTGCACACACGTCCAACATTGTGGCTGCCAAATTGAACATCCTGGGTTTCCAATTTGTCCACCATCCCCCCTACTCACCTGACCTGGCCCCTTCGAAATACCAAATTTGAAGAAACACTTGAAGGGGCAACGTTTTGAGGACATTTCTGACTTCAAAGATTCTGCTGTGAGCTGGTTTGCGGCCCAACCAAAGAACTTTTATTTGAACGGTCTAAAAAAGCTGCGACTACACTGTACCATGTACATCAGTCAGGGGGGAATATGTTGAATAAATGTGTTATTTCATAACTCTGGCTCTCTTTTTTTCTGGGCAAAGCCAGGACCTTCTCAGCACCCCCACCTGGACACGTGCTAAAAGAGAGGAGAACTTATTGTGTGGGTGGCTTTTAAATAGTTAAAAAAATTGGCCAAATGTGGAGCTAATAGTACACTAAATTTTTTATAATATATAACTATATACCCATCTGGCCCGGGCGCTTTTCCTGACTGTGGGGACTTGATGGCTTTCAGAATTTCCGGTACCGTAATATCATCCCCTAGTTTCTCACCCAGTTCACTGGGCATCTTCGGCAGTTGTATATTTGCAAATAGATCATCTGCCTTTGATTTATCAAACCCTGAAGGAGATTTATATAACTCTGTTAAAATATCTTGGAATTTGGTGACTATAGCAGCGGGATTAGTCGTTTTAGGCGGATTGAAGATTGATTAGGTTTAGCATTGAGTAATTTAGCCATCATGGATCCAGGTTTTCTGTCTATTCCATCTCATCTGTCTCTCTACCTGACTTTCCAGTTAAATGTTCAATTCAGTTTTCTTTTCTTGAATGGTCCAGAATAATTGTCCGTCTGGTCTTTTTTTCCATTGACTTTCTAAGTGCTCCAAATTAGTTTTCAGGTCTTTTATCCTAGCTAGTCTAGCCTTCTTCTGTCTGGATGCTAATTGTTTAAATTGTCCTTTGATGGTCGCCTTATGGGCACCCCATGGCTTATTTGGTCATCTATGTACTTTACAGTAGCTGGATTGGATAACATTACGTCATTAAGTCTCCAGTGCAATTCTGAAGGTTTCAGTACTAACGCTTTACAGGACATCATAACTGGCGAATTATCTGACCACAGTGTACTCAAAATTTTCGATTTGCTCACAAAAGGTAACAGCAGGTTTGAGTAAATATATGTTCGATCCTAGTAAAACTATTGTGAGATGAGGAAAAAAAGGTAAAATCTTTCATAGTGGGGTACATTACTCTCCACACATCTACTAATCCCTGTTCAGCAAGCAGCTCTGCAAATTTCTGTGAATTAGACGCTCCTTCCCTACTTCTAGGGTTTCCTGGAACATAAGACTTATACAATTTCTCATTCAAAACCAAATTCGTATCCCCCATCATAAAAAGGGTACCTTTTCTATGAGTCTCCACTCCTTTAAAAAGATGCCTAAAGAATTGTATCTTATGGGCATTTGGGGAATAGTAAGTAACAATCGTGATTTCAGTATCTTACAGTAAACCTTGTAGTAGCAAATAACAACCAGTAGGGTCCACTATTTCCTTTTAACATTTGAACAGTGTATTCATATTGAACACTATTAGTACTGCACGCTTTTTCTCCGAAAAAGAGGTCGTATATACCTGGGGAAATTTCCTTTGGAAATATCTGGGGGTCGCTGATACAGAGAACCTTGTGTCCTGCAAACAAATGGCATTAGTTTTTCAGTGATGCATAATGATTAAAGGCTTTTTTCCACTTATGCGGCGAATTGAAGCCTTGTGCATTATCTGATACAAAAATGCATTGGTTTTCAACCATACTTTATACCAAAGATAGGCCAGCTTTTAAATTGCATGACATAAAACAGAAGGTTACATATTTCCTCTGCACTTGGGTTTCCCCCACCATATAATTCCCCTGAACAATCCCTCCCACCTCTGGGACCAAACCAAACCAAATGATCCCATAACCATTGGGTCCCCCACTGTACCCAACCAAATGTCCTGACCCCAGGACATAATCTGAAAATACAGATAGAAGGCATGCCTGTTAGTAATGCGGAAAAAGTGGGGAACACTCTTCACACTCGGGTAAGTGTGGCTACCTAATAAAAGATTTTGTGCTGAAACAGGGATACATATGACAATCGTATATCAAAAGGGCCATGTAGCGGATCAGAGACAGAAAATTCACTTTTGAACCAGAAAAAGAACCTGAAATGAGCAATACACATTGGCATAACAATCTAAAGGAACATGTATAATTACTTATAAACCAGACTAGTTAAAAGTACTAAGAGGCGTGGGTAGTACGTTTAGCTCCCAAGGCCCACCTTATTGGTCAGTGTCTCCTGCGACTGTTCGTTGACCTTTGCGATGAGGGAAGGGAGCTTCGCGGACTTGCCGATCCTGAGACGTTCAATTGCAAGCCGTGAAAAAATTCATGCACCTCATCCACTGTTGAGATGGCGTATTGTTGTCTTCCCTGAGCCTGAGGATTTCCCGATTGTTTTCCTGCGTGTCAGGGATGACTTGTGATGCGAGAGGTACAAAAAAATTCAGCTCGTTTCAGGTGCTGAACTTACTGCTTGCCCGGGTGACAGAGAGTCGTATCACTATGCTGCCATTTCCAATGGCTGCTCACGAGCGCCCCCTGTAGTTGACTTTTTTAAACACGAGCCAGCATTAGCAGTTTCCTTATTTTCTTTAGTTTATATGTATATCGTCATGTAAATCAAATGTAAATTAATGTTTCAAATGTATTTCGTCAATGTAAATGTCATTGTTACATCTTATTTTCATTTTCCCTGTATGTATGTAAGTTACTAACTGGTTCAAATATCTTTTTAGACTCCAAAAAAGCAGAAGAGGCTTTTCTGTCGCTATCATGATGGAAACAGAAACCCAATCTTGATCCTGAGCCCTATAAAGGAGGAAGATGAGTGGGATAGTCCTAGAATTGTCAGATATCTTGAGGTTTTATCCAATGAAGAAATAGAAAAGATTAAGGAGTTGGCAAAACCCAAAGTAAGTAATTTCTGACTTTGTGTGTTTTCTCTGTAAAGCCAGTGTCTGCAGATTGCACTGCTGATGGCACTGAGCAGTACTGAGCGTCTCCCCCAAACCAGGTTTCCATGGCATGAGGAAGGGGTAAACACACCACAACTTTACCGCCAACCTGAATGCAGCCTTAAAGTTTATGAGGCACCACAGTGCACAGACAATTGGCAGTATGCTAATGTTGATTGCCATGAGATTGGCCCCCAGGGGGGTCCCCAACTTGATAACTCAATTTGGGGACCCTGGTTCTGATTTAGCCCCACTATATGTGAAAATATCCCTGATTGTTGTTTTTATGCTTGTGACCCTGTATCTGTTTAGAGGGCCTACATTTGGTTTAGTAGCAGCTCTTAGGGTCCCATGTGTACCCTGAAAATATCACATTTCTATGATATTCAAGCAGATGTGAGGATTTATACATGGGGATAATGACAGCAGCATGAACACAGACACAGCACTCATGCTGGGATTATCTCAAAATACAAGGTGAACGGGGAGCAGCTTCCTCTCCTGGCAACACAATCTAATAGAGGAATATTGGTACAGTTATATTAATACAGTTAGGTCCATAAATATTTGGACAGAGACAACTTTTTTTCTAATTTTGGTTCTGTACATAACCACAAATAATTTTAAATGAAACAACTCGGATGCAGTTGAACTGCAGACTTTTAGCTTTAATTCAGTGGGTTGAACAAAAAGATTATGGACACACACAGTTATGGAACTAACTGTGTGTGTGTGTGTGTGTGTGTGTGTGTGTGTGTGTGTGTGTGTGAATATATATATGTATGTGTATGTATGTGTGTATATATATATATATATATATATATATTTAAAATTGGATGTATGTATGTGTGCATGTATGTGTGTATGTTCCACCATCACTCGAAAATGCATGGAGACATTTCAGCCAAACTTGCTATGTTCCACCATCCCTCGGAAACGCATCTACACATTTTAACCAAACTTGCTAGACATATGACTCAGACTCATGTGAGTGCTCCCCTGATCTTTGTGCAACGCTGTGCTATCTGTCAGAGCTTTATTTGGATGTATGTATGTGTTATATATATAGAGGTGTGTATGTGATCACTAGGAAACGCATGGAGACATTTCAACCAAACTTGCTATGTTCCACCATCACTCGGAAACACATCAAGACATTTAAACCAAACTTGCTGGACATATGACTCGTGTGAGTGTACCACTGATCTTTGTACAGCGCTGTGGTATATGTCAGAGGTATGTATGTATGTATGTATTGCTCAATGACAGTGTGCCTTTTGCTTACATACTTTTTTGTACTCTTTTACAAATTTCTGGCCTGTAGTAATGCCTTCTAGAAAACATAAGGCAATTGGCCGAGTACAGTCAAAGGCCAAAAAAATGAAACACCACCGTAGGCAAGAAAATCCCGAGGACAGGAATATAAGACTTGCCATGCTACCCAAGAGAGCTATTACATTGAGAGCTTCAGAGACAATACAACAGCATGAGACCTGACTACAGGAAATGAGAGAAAGAGCTACTACATCTAGAGCTTCAGAGACAGTACAACAGCGTGACACTCGACTACAGGAAATGAAAGAAAGAGCTACTACATCTTGAGCTTCAGAGACACTACAACAGCGTGACACTCGACTACAGGAAATGAGAGAAAGAGCTACTACATCTAGAGCTTCAGAGACAATACAACGGTGTAACACAGAGTACAGTAAAATGAGAGAAAGAACTACTACATGTAGAGCTTCAGAGACAATACAACAGTGTAACACCGAGTACAAGAAATGAGAGCAAGAGCTACTACATTTAGAGCTTCAGAGACAGTACAACACCGTGGGACCCAAGTACACGAAATGAGAGAAATAGCCAGACGATCAAGGACTGTACAACATTTTAGCTTAGCATTGAAAGGATTCCACTAGGATCCACATAAAGACTACTCGCAGAATGCAAGTGTTACCATCGGGAAAGAAGGAAATAGTTTGTAGTTACTGTCAAGCCAAGAAGTTTAAATCTGAGTCTCCTGGTATGTATTTGCTGCAAAAAAGGGAAAGTCAAACTCTGCCAACTGGAAACACTACCACAAGAACTTTGAAATTACACATCAGCAAATACCTCAATTAGTCAAAGCATTTTCTTAATAACATCAGAAAATACAACTCATGTTTCCAAATGACATCATTCGGTTCCACATTAGTTGTTTAACAGCCTGGATTTCCATCCACATTCACGGTGCAAGGTCAAATTTACCATAAAATGGGATTGTTACTTCCGCTGCCACCAACCACCAAAATTTCTACAACTATATTTTATTGAAAACAAGCTAATAGATACTGACTAGAGGTGCACCTGCATCTCAGGAACAAAATTTCAGAATTTCCTAAAGTTACAATAGGTGATTCATGAGCACAATTTCAGAATGTCTTAAAGTTACAATAGATGATTCATGAGCACAATGTTCTTAAAACATTTAAAACGGCATTGGAACATTTGCCATTATTTAGGTTAATTTAATTGTATTTTAATTTAATTATGTATTGTACTTATACTTTTAAAACCTGTAAAAAAAACCATTTCTTTGATTTAACACTATAGCTGTATTTGATTCCTTTTTCTGTATAATCCTAGGATTGCAATAAATAAGTACCTGGGCAACGCCGGTTAATTAACTAGTATATCTATATATATATATATATATAAAACTGGATGTATGTGTGTATGGTGTATGTTCCACCATCACTCGAAAAAAAGGCATGGAGACATTTCAACCATACTTGCCATACATATGACTGAGACTCATGTAAGTGCACCAGTCATCTTTGTACAGTGCTGTGCTATATGTCAGAGCTATATTTGGTGATCACTAGGAAACGCATAGAGACATTTCAACTAAACTTGCTATGTTCCACCATCACTCGGAAACGCATCGAGACATTTAAACCAAACTTGCTAGACATATGACTTAGACACGTGAGTGCACCGCTGATCTTTGTGCAGCGCTGTGCTATATGTCAGAGCTATATTTAGGTGTATGTATGTGTTATATATATGGATGTGTGTATGTGATCACTAGGAAACACGTAGAGACATTTCAACCAAACTTTCTATGTTCCACTATCATTCGAAAACGCATCGAGACATTTAAATCAAACTTGCTAGACATATGACTCATGTGAGTGCACCGCTGATCTTTATACAGCGCTGTGGTATATGTCAGAGGTATATTTGCATGTATGTGTGTATGTATTGTTCGGTGACAGTGTGCCTTTTGCTTACATACTTTTTTGGACTCTTTTACAAATTTCTGGCCTGTACTAATGCCTTCGAAAAAACGTAAGGCAATTGGCCAAATACAATCAAAGGCAAAAAAATGAAAAAACACAGTAGACAAGAAAATCCAGAGGACATAAGTAAAAGACTTGCCATGCTGCGCAAGAGAGCTACTGCATCTGGAGCTTCAGAGACAGTACAACAGCATGAGACCTGACTACAAGAAATGAGAGAAAGAGCTACTACATCTAGAGCTTCAGAGACAGTACAACACCGTGGGACCCGAGTACACGAAATGAGAGAAAGAGCCAGACGAGACGATCAAGGACTGTACAACATTTTAGCTTAGCATTGAAAGGATTTTTCTATAATGCACATAAAGACTACTCGCAGAATGCAAGTGTTACCATTGGGAAATGGAAATGTTTTGTAGTTACTGTCAAGCCAAGAAGTTTAAATTTGAGTTTTCTGGTATTTGCTGCAAAAAAAGGAAAGTCAAACTCTGCCAACTGGAAACACTACCACAAGAACTTTGAAATTACACATCAGCAAATACCTCAAATAGTCAAAACATTTTCTTAATAACATCAGAAAATACAACTCATGTTCCAAATGACATCATTCGGCGCCACATCGGTTATTCAACAGCCTGGATTTCCATCCACATTACCGGTGCAAGGTCAAATTTACCATAAAGTGGGATTGTTACTTCCGCTGCCAGATCAACCACCAAAATTTCTACAACTATATTATGTAAGTATGTCTTTTGAAAAGGTCAACTAAATATTTATTATTATTAAAAATGCAGATAGACTGTCATGGGTTCTACGGTATTACTTTCACAATTGGTCAGGATTGACTCTGCTTTGGTTTTGTGCCTTTTTTAATAGGAGTTGTAACTGACTGTAACATCCACAAGAAGTGTATGGGTTAATACTTTTAAAGTTCATGTCTAGGCAACAGAGGAAAAGATCACATATGCAGTACATCTCCTTGCACATTTCCTTATGTTCTTTTTCTTTTTTTAAAGACCCTTCAAGTAATAAAATACCCTTTGATCTGACAAAAAATGCACTCGGAACCTAATTTACTGCTGTTAATTTTGGGATTTTTGTGGGCCCTGTCCTGGGTTTTATGTACCCCTTTACTCATTCCCCAGGGTGGGGTGGTGGAGATCTGGGAGTCACCTTAATAAAGGGGGCTTCCAGATTCCAAAGACCTGCTACCAATTTTTTTTTAAAGCCCCCATTGTTTTCAATAAAAGCTTTCATAAAAAGCCTAAAAACGCTTGTAAAAGCCTCCATTGAGTTCAGTGGGAGCGTTTTCAACCATTTTCCTATGTTTTAATTTTTTAAACGTTGCAATCAATGTTTAAGATAAAGCTCAAAAACGTGCCGGAAAGAAAACATCCTGGTGTAGATTAGTCAATTGGAATGCATGGGGACTTCAAACATTGATTTTAAAAGCCTCAGGTTAAACGCTGGGGAAACAGTCCATGTGGACTAAGCCTTAGGGTATTGTAGGACTTGCTTTTTCCTTTGTCTGTTTTTTTTTTCTTGGGTGGGTTGTTTGATCTATGTTGCTACATTTCATACTTTGCTTACCATTTAACACAATAGCTGCTTTTGTTTTTTAAACTTTGACTGTTTCAATGTCCATTTTGCAATTAAGAAGTCCATGTTAAGGCTTTGTTATTGTGTTTGTGGCCATATTGCTTAATTGGAAAATTATGTCTTAATTACTACCTTTAAATGTTTGTCTTGCATACATATTTTCCAGTCGAGTTTTCCACCCTTAATAGGTACAAATTGCATATTGGTTTGGTAAGTATTTTTAATGCAATATTTCTTGGGCCATTTGTGAACTATTTTGGCTTTATATGGAAATGTGGGTTTACATGTGTTTATTATTATTTTTTTTTTTGTCATGTAAATTTTGTGGTATCTGTGTGGTTCTTATTTTCCATCCAATCCATATTTTAATGTGACCTTTTTTTAGCAAATGTGTTTTTTTTTGCGCATAGTTGTGCGCCAAACCTCAGGAGCCTGATGCGCATTGTTGTGCGTCAAAGCAGACCCGCTATGTGCATGTGAACTGTATTCTATCAGTTGAAAAACGCACCAGCCACTTTTGCAAAGAAGGATCTTCATTCAGGTAACTTTTTTTTAGGTGTATATTGTTTGTTTCATGTGCACTCATATATGTACATACATGCATATATGTATGTATTCATTTATATGTGTATACATATACATAGAAAAGAGAAGTTATAGGAAGAAATAGGCAAAGAGGTTTTTTTTTGGCATATTGCTTAACATGCTTCAAATTGAAAAGAGTGCCAATTTCTTCCTATGATTTCTGATGTCATGTGGTCTGCTCCGAACACCATTTATGGAGGATATTGCTTCTGGTTTAAAGGAGGCTTCCACCTTTATGTGCTTCCACTACCAAGCTGAGGTGAGTAAGTAAATATATAGTGGGTCAAGGTCTAAAATGCCATTTAAACCTGCATACACACCCTGAAAGGCTGGAAAACAAGAAAATATTTTTGGCACAAAGTGAATTTGTTTCTGGAAGATTGATATACTAGTACTATTTGTTTTGTGTAAACACCTAAATAATGCGTAAAATCCAGTATTTAACCACCTGGGCGTTACATACCTATAGACAAAACCACATAAATATATTTTGTATTATTTTGTATTGGATTGGATACAGGACTTTGTATTGAATCCAATACAAAATGTTTGAATTTCCCGCTATGACCCCCATCGACGGGCACATGCATGGACATCATCAGAAATCGCAGAGGGACGCGTGCGCCAACGCCGGGTATTCTAATTCTTTCCAAACTTCTGTACTTCCATGCAAAAAGTGTTACATTTTTTGCATGGAAATTTATTTTGGATTGTAGGCTATAATTCACCAAATTACTCAATAATTACTTTAAATTCACCGAATTACCGCTTAACTCACCGAAATATGTCCAAAATTTTATAAATTTAATATTAAAAAAATTTTTTATAAAACAAAAAAAAAAATCTTTAAAAAAAAAATTAGTGTATAATGTAATGTAATTGTACAGTAGCTTATATAATATATATATATATATAATAGAATTATATATATTATATAAAGATTTCTTTGTATTGGACTCAATACAGCTTTTTTGTATTGAGTTCAATACAAAGTTATTTGAATTTCCTGCCCCGCCTCCCACCCGCAGCGACGTCACCGGGAAACCCTGGAGATCTTCACTGCACTCGCTGGGAGAAGAAGGAAGAGGACAGACGTGTCCGGAGGAGCTGCGGGGACCGGGTAAGTATTTTTTTTTAGAGATTGACGCTTAAATGAATTTTGACATACACACACACACAAGTGAAATCACTAAATGTTTCTTAATACATTTATTATAACATATTTGGCAACAATCCTTTTTGCTAGAATGAAATTTGAATCAGATCCAAAATGCTTGGCCATATTTTTTTTACAGTCATAGTATTTTCTGATGACATATTATAAAGTGCCAATTAGTATGTATACAGCTTGATATCAATTAGTTTTCAGTGTTGCAACCAAACAATAAAGTATCAAAACAACATGTGCAACAAATGTTACAATAAATGAAGCAATTTTGTGAATAAGTATAATGTAAATAAAAAAAAAAAAGCACTTCCCCAAAAAGATGAAGCATTAAAGATTCAAACTGGCGTGTAATGGACTGTAAATGTGCACAGAACGGGGAGCAGGTGTGCGCTAATTAATTGCTGTGACCTCACCATTGACAGAGCTTAACAGATCCTTCTTAAAACCCACAGCTGAAAACGAATCGTCTTGGCGTATTCTCGACCCCATTTTTCATTTATCAAAGCAGGAATCTGGCTGGCAAGTGTTCTAGCACTCGGCTCCAGCTTGCGCCCAGTACGCCTCGTATATTAGCGCATATTTACGCGCAGCAAGCCTACGCGAGCTTGCTTGATAAATCATGGCCAATGTACCTATGTATGTGCAGTCAGTCTTCATGCGCTTAAAAACTAACATAGAATAATGCCATGTCTAGTAAAAGATCAGGCAAACAAGAATATGTCTTTTATTTTGTTTGAAGAAAATGGCTACTGAATGAGTTTGCTGGCATATTTGCCATCATTCTCAGTATACTTTTACCCCCCCCTCCATCCTTGTTTGCAGGGAATAAATAATGTCTGTATAGGTAAAAGCTGAATTTATTCAACCATATACCAGTAAAAACCCTAAAGTAGTTGTATGTATGCATGGGTAGGAAAAAACAGTTGTTGAACCAAAATCTAAGCTGTAGCTTTTCATGTTAAAGAATGAAGAAATATCTGCCATAAAATGCTGCCTGATTGGTTTTAACTTGGGTTCAGTGTCAGCATTAGAATACTTTTTTGGCAGAGGAGCCATACTGGTCACATTAAAGTTTGACGGGACTCCCTCAGCTTTATAGCAACAGACTGGTTGTAAAAAATAGCTTATTTTGGAGTAGGTCAGTGTTCCTAAAAGTAAAAAAAAAAAAAAAAAAAAAAAAAAAGCTGTCATAGGTCAATGGCCCAGGATCTGTCTGTAAGAATTAATACAGTGTTGGGAATAAAACATGAGGCTATGTTGAAAGTAAAATTTGTTTATACAAAGCAGAGTATTTTTTACACTTTGTAATTGAAAGTAGAGTTTTCTCTTTATATAGGCCACAACAAACACCAAAAAATCATGTGGTTCCCCTTGTGAGTCTTAGACAAAATTTTATGGAGGGAGTGTGGTCACCACCCAGGAAACATGCTGCTTGCCATTCATGTGCTTACCATTATGCCTGGTCGTTAGCTGAATAATATAGCCTACATTTTGAAGGCCTACATATGAGATTTGGTTCACCAAGGTAAACTTAAACTTACAGATTTAGTTTATTTTACGCTGAATCTAAAAATGACAATTATAAAGCACTGGAGAAAAGTGTAACCAGTAGAATGTATCTCCTGTACATGTTATTTTCCCAAGCATTAAATGATGACTTTGCCAAGCAGTCCCAAAATATGTTTGTTTACCATTGTAACCAGTATGCTTGATACAAAACATTTGTGGGATTGCTGCTGCCAAACTATTGGAAGAGAAGAGCACTAACATCTGTTTCCTGTGTTTTAGAAATGTTTCTGGTTGTTTTGATTCTGTAGCATTAACCTAATATGTAATTATTGCTGTTAATATTGCAGCATTTTTGCAATAAAAAAATTGAAGTGAAGGTGCATTTCCTGAATGCAGCTTTTGAACATGCTTTTTCTCCTTCATGGTTTCTGAATCTCAAACAAGAAACAAGTAAGGATAAAATGAAATACTGTATGATCTTTCTCTAGCTTTTATATGATGCATGTTACTTGCCAGAGACTTAGAAATAATAAACCAGACAAGTGACATTTGCAGAAGAAGGCCAACAATAACAGCAACTGTATTCTATTACAGGTATATTATTTATATAACAACTTCAGCACTGCCTTGCTTTTAGTCATTTGTTTCATTAAATCAAAGTATGCATAGTGATTTGTTCAGTAACCCCTTATTTATTAGTGTGTTTTTTCTCTACAGTTAGCAAGGGCAACTGTGCGGGACCCGAAAACTGGAGTTCTTACCACTGCCAATTATAGAGTTTCTAAAAGGTAGGATTATATGCACATGATTCTATGAAAATATGTATAATTTACCTGTTTTGCCTGTGTAGACATTGTTACAGGGGGCAAACCACAATTGGAAAACCTTGGGTTGAAAAATGAAATGGTATTTCACTTGATAGATATTTACATACTGCTGTTGCGGAACTTGCTTCAAAGTGCAACAGACTATTCTAGATAAACCTAGCTTATGTAAAGGGGTATTATTTGTACCCCTCACTTCTTTACTACCCAGCCCCCCCTCCAACACACACAAATACATTTGATTTATATTAAATGTCACTGTGGGAATTTGGTAAATAGTATTTGTTTTTACTTTTGTTCAGTGCCTGGTTGGAAGAATATGATGACCCAGTTATTGCGCAAGTAAATAAGCGCATGCAAGCAATTACAGGGCTGACAGCTGACACTGCTGAACTGTTGCAGGTAAAACAGATAAGTACATTTTATTATTCAGTGTTTAATATATTTATCAATTGTTATTGATAAAGTTTTTAAAATGCTTGTACATTTCAGCTGTTTTTATGAAATGTAAATTGAAAAGAAAAGACATGGCGGCAATCTATTCACAGTAATCCACATTCTTGTGCATCTTGTACTGTTGATTACATCTCAAACTATTACTATCAGGTTCTCTCTTTGTACTAAATATAATCTATGCCATATGATGTGTATTATTTTCAACTTTCACCACTCCTGTATTTCCTTAAGGTAGTTATTTAGGCCTATACAAAATCCAAAACCTTGTCTAAAATCTTACAATAGGTTTTAAGTTAGATTTATGTTAACCAGACCAGAAAGTGAAGAGGAATCTCCACATTGGGAAAACATTGTTAATGTTACATTTGGAACAGTTGACATAATTTTGATAGAGTATCCAGAACTGAGAAATATTTCAGCTGGTTACATTTTACATTTTTATGTTGTACGTAAATTTCCTTGCAGGTTGCAAACTATGGCATGGGAGGCCAATATGAACCACATTTTGATTTCTCAAGGGTAAGTGTATTAAAGGATGTGTATGCTGCATGTTATTTTTAACAGTATCAATCTTTCTCAGGGTTGCTTTGTTGGTGCTGCATGTGTTAGGCTGGTTTAGGAATTATTTGTCTTTGTAAAATCTCCTTTCTGAGAAAAAGCTTTCCGGAGAGAAATATTATGAATATTTGCATGCTTTTAATATCTGTCTGACATGTTAACCTGTATGCACTAGTTACAACTGATACAATGGGTAAAGAAAGGAATCACCCCCTTCAAAAGATTCTCATTTTGTTGCTTTGCAGACAAAAATGAACACAAACAAACATCATGTATGTATGTTTTTTATGTAAAATATGTATGTACTTAAGGTAATTTATAAAACCCAAGTGAGATATAATAGCAAAAGTTTGGAAAAAATAAAAACCTAAAATTGCTCACTTAAATAGCTAAAGCATTGCCCCCCACCCCCATGTGAACACTTTATGAAACCACCTTTTGCTTTAATTACAACATTTTGTCTGTTGGGATATATCTCTGCTGGCTTGAAACCACACATCTAAAATGTACAATACAAAACTGTTTAAGCACAGCCATATTAGATGGTAACTGGAACACCCACTCAAAAGTATGCTACCACCTCTATGCTTTACAGTGTATATGGTGTTTTTGTATAGTCAACTGTATTGGTTCCCCACCAGATACTATTTGCCTATGGCTTCATTTGGCCATAATAATCAAGTTTCTCAAACAAGACTTAATGTTCCATTCCTTAAGAAGTCTTTTCCTATGGATTTATGAAGCCTTTAAATTTGTTTTGATTTAGAAAAAAAAATGGTTACACTTGATCATTAAAGCCAATTACGTAGCTTGGTGTGCAATGGGGAAGGTAACTGAGTTTACAAGATTTTAATAGATGGGGGCAATTCTTTATTTATCTAAGTAATTGTGTTTTTTACTTTTTTCCTGAATTATAGCTATTATATCTTTTATCACTTAAATGTTATGAGCTGTAAGGAGTGGAAAATGTATTTTTTGCATCTGCCACAAAGCAGCAAAATGCAAACATTTTGAACGAAATTATTTTTTTCAATACCCACTGTATCTAATTCTGTCATGTTAATGACTGGTCATCCTAATTTTTTGGTGACTTATTGTGAAGGCTACCAGTGTTCATTAAGTTACCAGCATTCTAATCTGTGGGTACCAAAATAGTTCTTCATAACATAGAGTGCATGCTGTTAGAAGGGTTTGATAAAGGGTATGTAGGTTTTTGTCCACATCATCACCTTAATCTTGACACAACTACAGTTTTCTAAGACATTAGGTCTGAATGTACATAGACAAAATTCTGAAGGTTTAGTACAAACACATGTATGTTGTGGCATACATGTGTGTGTGAAAAGGCATAGGCTTACTCACTTACGCAGGTACACCCATAGTTGATCTGCTTGCAGGACTGTTCTGGGTACAGATCTAAACATTCTAAATATAATGCCATGTTGGCGAATCCCTGACTGTAACTTTAAAGAAAAAAAGATTAAAAGCATAAACCCTTAATCAAAAATGTGCATCTTCAGAATAAATATAAATTTAACTGGAAAAAAATTGGTAGCCTTTTAATCACTAGTATGATGGCTAGCTTATATCTCTTTAATTAATCACCAGTACGAAGTCTTGTTCAGATTTGTTCATCAGCTTTACTGATGAAAGTGTATCCCCTCCAGCCTTGGGGAGCTTTAATAAATCAGGCCCCTTTAGTCCCTCCCTACCAAAATATTCTCTGTTACACTTTTTCCAAAAAATCTAAACCGCTTTTTATTTATTTTAGTTCAGCTCTTTTTTGTATATTTTATGAATTTATTGAGACTGGGTCTACATGGACGTTTTTTTAAAAACGCATGTAAACATTTCTGTTGCGTTTATATGCGTTTTTATGCATTTTTTTTAGCGTTTTAAAGCTTGCCTTTAAAATGCTGGAAAACACCTATGCTGCATTTTACCGCGTTTTTAACTAATTTGCATATTAAATGCTCAAACCCGCAGGAAATCAGTGGAAGCGTTTTCCCGCGTTTTACAGTGTTAACCCAGTGTTTAAATTTTTAAAAGTTGCAAGCAATGTTTAAAATAAATGTCATAAACGTGCCTCAAGGAATTGTCCTGGTCTAGATTAACCCATTGTAATGCATAGGGATTTCAAACAAGGGCTTTAAAAGCCTCAGGGTAAATGCTGGGGAAACAGTTTGTGTAGACTAAGCCTTACAAAGGCTTCACACCAAAATGAATTTCCTTTTTTGCTATTTTGTTTTCATGATTAGAAGTAGAAATTATACCAAATAAAAATGATGACTTATTGACCAAGTAAATGCAGTCCCTTAAAGTAACAGTAATGAAAAACTTTATATTTAAGGAATGTGAAAAACGTGTATTAAAAATGTTTGTATATGATTTTCATGTTTATATTTATAGTGTTGCTGAGTTTAAAATATATTGCAAGCTGTGCAAAACGAATATAACTAGTGGTGTTGATATCTCGATAACAAAAAATTGAAAATATTCTCATCTGCACTTCAAAGGGAATCTGTATCAGGACTTAATTCTAAAGCGTTGATATAGTCCATTTTTTTTGAGATTACTCTTCTTGCGCTGCCATTATGTCTTTGTGTCAAAATTGTAGACTATTTGCTCATTAACCCCCCTAGCGATAATCCCTAGTGTGACAAGGTCTTTTTCCATGCAAAAAGAGGTAATCCTGAGTCTCACTGGAGGTTGCTAAAAAGATTAAAAAGAAACACTTACCTTGTTCTGTGTTCTTGCCCTGGCGTCCTGCTGCTCCCCGCAGGTTTTCGGGACACGTCTTCTCCCTCCGATCTCCAGCCGGCTAATGCAGAGACATCCTTCGGGGTTTCCCAGTAACGTCGGTGCGGGTGGGAGGAGCGGCGGGAAATTTAAATAATTTTGTCCAATACAAAGAAATCTTGATATAGTATATATATAATTATATTATATATATATATAATATACATGCTACTGTACAGTTATATTACATGTATCACTATTTTTTATTTATTCTTTTAACAGATTATAGTGTTTTTTTATTTAAAGTTTATTATCAAATTTATTAAATATTGGACATATGGACATATTTTGATGAGTTATGCCTTAAAATTAAAGGCCTACAATTTAAAATAAATTTCCATGCAAAAAAATGTAACGCTTTTTGCATAGAAATACAGTCAGAATTATAACGCTAGGGGGGTTAATGATGGTGGTGGGTAAAGCAAGGTGCAATTTTGCTTTGTGCATAAAACTGTCTGGCTTTCTTCCTGTTAATTTTTTTTTTCAAAAAGGCCTATTTGTAATAGGAAAGTAAAAATATTTATATGCAAGTTTCCTTCCAAAGTTTTGTACGTTTCCTATATTTATTCTTTGCGTTTTCATGAAGGTCATTTACATATTTTGTGCACCAAAGTGACCAGATCTGCTTACGTAAACTTTCCTTTTTGTGCCACTGTATATTTACGTCCAAGCCAATGATCATCAGCTTTACCTCAAATGGGCAGTACAGCTCCAAAGGCAGTTCCCGGATAAATTTGATTTTGAATAAAATTGTATTAGAATATTGTAAATTGTAAATAGAATATTTTTTAGTCTTTAACCTAGTCACATACTAGCCCAGTAGAACAAAAACATCCAGGTCTAATTTATGGCAGAAGTTTGAGCTAAACATATATTGCCAGCCTGAAACAACTGCTGCTTGTTGTACAGATGTTTTCCTGGTAAAGCAGCAGAAACTGATCTTTAGATCTCCTTGTGAGGGCTTACTGGTCTTGTATCTGCTTCCTGGTAGTTTTTGGACAACCAGTCTGTAGTCGGAAGACCTTCTTAATCTCAAGAAGAAATTCTTCTCTCTGCACAAGCATAGCTATCTTTTTAATTATACGTCATTTATCGGTTTGCAAAGGCCTTTGGAGATTATAAAGTGCAATAATCTTGTTTGTAACTATTAGGGGATATAATTAAAAAATACCTGCAGTTTAGCTTTAAATTTTGATCATTGGTTTACTTCAAAGTTGAGCATCTGCCAGCAATAATCACTGGCAAAATAAATATATATTTTTGGCTGCCCCTTATTATGCTATGTTTTTACTATAGTGCTGTGCTGCTTAAAGCTTCAACCAACACATGGAGCCAAAGGCTTTGCTTGCTTAAAACTGCCATGTATTTGTTTTTTGTTTTTTTGCATTTTAAGAGGTGTAATCTCACAAAGTTTATATACCTCCCCTGTCTGATTTTTTTTCCTTCCACATTTGCATCTAAAGCTAGACATTTATGCAAATTGCAATTGCATTTTGTGTTAGTAGTTTAATAAATAATTATGTTTTTTAATCAATATCAATATATATATATATATATATATATATATATATATATATATATATATATATCTCTGAATTTGGGTTGCAGTTAAAGTTATTATCTGTTGCAGCGTCCCTTTGACCACAATCTCAAAACGGAAGGAAATAGGCTTGCAACATATCTTAATTATGTAAGTACCTCGGTAAATGGTAATTCCTTCAGGTCTCCAGTTTATTCTTACATTTAATTTTGTAGAAAGAGGAACCTGATGTATTCAAGCGTTTAGGGACTGGAAATCGCGTGGCAACCTTTTTGAACTATGTAAGTATGGCATCTCTAGTAGAACAGAACTGTTGAACACGAAAAAACTGGAATGCGAAATATACAGAAAAACTGGAATGCGAAAGATCCATCACGGTTGCCATAATTCTAAACATAGATGGTAAAATGTGTAACTGGTGAATAAGGGAGGGGTTGTAATATGTAATATTATATAAGTAATATGTAGCTCAAGATTATAATCATGCATAGATAAAAGAATGTAAGCTGCTACATCAAAAACATCAGTAAAAATATTACCATGCACGGTTGTGCATACCATCATGCAAACATATAACTTTTTAACATATAGCTGATAACAGTATGATAATCTGTATACAGTTTGTATTTTGTTTAAGAAAGTTTCACATCACATCTAAAAATACTGATAAGGAGAAAAAAATGTGGGAATACCACTAGGGGGGTTAAGTAAACCCTCTTTTATATTATACATTTATTGCTAGAGTTCAGTAGTGACCAACATTCCATTCCCCTTGTGAAACAAGTTTACATTATGTATTTTTTAAATGCAAGTAGTGCATTTACCCAAATTTCACTTGCAATCTCCGTACAGTGTGCTGAAATATGTGAGTAAAAAGAACAAAGTGTCAAACTGTTCATGTGTTGACAAGCATGCTTAAAAGTGTGCAGAGAGATGAAGCGTGGCAGAGGCATGAGTTTAACACCATGCTCCCCTCCTATTGTGTAATACTTGCCGCACCTCCCTACCTTTTCGGTAGGGTCCTCTCCTCCTCCTGTGTCACTGTACCTATCTGTCATTTGCAACCCCTATTTAATGTACAGTGATGCGTAATATGTTAGTGAAATATAAATCCTGTTTAATAATAATGTTAAATATTGCTCCTGCATTTTTACTGTTCATTCACTGGCTCCTTCAGGTCCAGGATTACAGGAGCTCAATGGGTTGAATGATGATGATCATTAAACTGAAGACACTTGTTGCTTAAAAAAGTACTGCAGGGAAATTTTTGGGATTTAGGCTGAACATAACAGCAAAACCTGCTTTATTTGTAGGTTCTTAATATACATTATACCAAGATCGGGCATGCACAGGCAGGGGCTATTTCCTACATGGGAAAAAGAAAATTGCGATCTTGTTTATGCGCAGTAAGATAGTTAGACTTTTTCCCATTTACAGCAAACTACGCCACCTAATCTCGCACCTGTGTAGTGCGAGATCGGGTAACATAGCCAAAAGAAGACAGAAGAAGAGGGTGGCCCCTGCACTTCTTCTGCACTAGGGCAAAAGGAGAATTCCAACACAGCGCGGGACCTAATCCAGGAAATCTCCAGTGGTATTAAGGGATCTGCAGAAATAAAGGTGAGAGTTTTTTTTTAGTTTAGATTAGTTCCATTTTGATGCTTGTGTGCTGTTTTTGTGTTAATCCTAAGCAGTTATACCAAACTATAGTTTTTAGCTTATCACTCTGACAGTTGTGAATTAAACCATGTGTTTCAGAATTTTACACATTACAGGTATATGGGGTTTAAAGTAAACTTGGAATTTGCCCACTCTGGGACCTCGCGAAGGAGTAAGCAGCCAGTATTGTAAATGCTTTTATTTTGTTTGTATTAACTAAGAAACAATGCCAGATGTTACCAATGGCTAGCAGGATATTGTGACAGTACGAAGCCCATCATTGCCAAGGGGGGGTATAACTCTCCTGCATTCTTTCTTAAAGTCTATACCTTTATGTTGGATATCCAGCCATTAGCTGTTTGCCATTTCATGTATTTTTGGCCTGCCCTTTTTTAGATGAGTGATGTAGAAGCAGGAGGAGCCACAGTGTTTCCAGACTTTGGAGCAGCAATCTGGCCTAGGAAGGTAAAGTCTTTTTTTCCATGTCTAAAGCTGTGCTCTAACAATTTTTGTTGCTTTAAAGCATATTTATCTTAGGGGAAGTATCAATGCTGAGCTTCTTTTGAAAAACTATAATTGTGTCCAGGCAGTAATTCAAAGTACTTATGCAAGAAGATAAGCATGGTAGCTAAACAGCTAGCTTTTTCAGGAGAGCTCATCAATGACCGCCTCCATGTTTCTTTTGTTGTACATTTTTCTGTTTTATTATAATATGCAATTCATTTGAATGCCAGCGATAACTTGCTGAGTGATTTACACATTTCTAAAGATGCAAAAATGAATCTGGTCTCTAGAAGGCAGTAGATGTATATGCTAGTTGTGCTTATCATTAAAGTGTATGTAAACCCTAAGAATGTACTGTTTTATTTGCTCCCTTTTATTTTTTGTATAGACATTTGAATGTGTGTGTTTTTGTGTGCAAAAAAATACCTGTTATTCCTGCTAGGAATCTTGTGAAATAAAAATGTCCTGTGCACTTTGCCACCCTCCGTGTTATGGATAATGGGAAAGGGGGATATGTTATGTAGTCCTGAGACAATTTCTGTAATTGGAATATAATTCTGTTCCTTGCTGGATATTGTGTGTTAAGTGAATATTGTTCTAGGAATTTTATAAAACCATCAGCTGTTTTAGTGGTACAATTACCAAGCAACAAACTGTCAGTGGGCTAACACCTACCAGTGTTTTGTACTATGCTTTCAATTTAGTCTATTAATTATCCTTTAAAAGTCAAAAATAAAGTTACTTTTAGCTCACATTACACTTTCGTTGGAAAATACCACACATCTTTTTCTAGCTAGTTTTAGTTAAGCGCATATACTTCTTTTTGAAATCCACCAACTATTTGTATGGCTGGCTTCCTTTATTTTGACCTGATAATCATGTGAATAATACATTAATTTGTCTTCAGGTATCCACACTCACTCTTCCACCTCCATTCTACCTGTTAAGGGATCTATATTGCCAGTTTCATGCTTCCAAATTTAAACTACGAACACATCTTCCGATCTTCTTTTTTACATGCTGGGGGGGCATTTTGCAAAGCACAAAAAAAAAAATGTGCTTCCAGCTCAGTTTACAGGCAGCAACAGCAACACAGCATTTTTGACAAGATCAACAGGTTCTGTACCTGCTGAAAAATGTTCTTGGTCTAAAAACTAAACATGAATGCAGCAAACCACTTTAGAAATATATGTTGCAATGTATTACTTTGTTATAGGATTAGATATCCTTTAAATCCCATCCACACTGTTGCGTAAGGTGTATTAAGTGCATTTATGTGATGCACTGGCTTTTTTTTTTTTTTTTGCCAACTTGCCGGTTCACCAATTTTTCACCAGACTGCTTGTAACACATTGTTGTACTTTGTGGTGTGCTGCATAAAATTTATCATGACTAATTTGTAATTAAATAAATGACCATTCTTAATGCAACTCTCATTATTATGCAGCATAAGCCTTTACAGTGCTAAATCTACCACCATGATCTTATTTACTGATCTCTGATGTATAATTATTTTCCTTCAATAAATAATTGAAGTGATTACAATAAATTCAGGACTTTTCATACATGGACATTTGCTGTGTAGTATTAAAATTGTACTTTCCAGGTATGTGCTTCCAGTATATTGTTTTTGAACTAGTTTAGTCCTGTTTACTTTCGGTTTCCTGGTGGTAAGCATGTGAAAGAGCTAAAAGGATGCTAATTTTAATCAATTACATTACATTCCCCCCTATAGGTTAAATTGTGAAATAATTGTAATAGACATATTTTTTCTTTTGTTTATATTTTGGCTAATGTTATAGGGGACTGCAGTGTTCTGGTACAACCTTTTTAGAAGTGGAGAGGGAGATTACAGAACGCGACACGCAGCTTGTCCAGTATTAGTAGGAAGTAAATGGGGTATGTCTGTTTTACAGTTCATCACTTATTTATTGCATGTGTTGTTTTATAATTGGTGTACAAAAAATAGAAAAGAACCTGGATCATCAGTTTTTTACATGTGTTTTCTTTTACTGCACTACACCCTACAAGACTACCTCAATATATATTAATGACACTCCCTCTGCTGTGCTTCACTTATGTCCAGAACCTCCAGTTTCTTACTGATGAAAATACTGTTAACAGATGAGCTTGGGACCTTTTTTTTATTTTTTATTTTTTTTAAAAAAAGCTTTGGTATGGCCAAATATACTTTTTTCACACACGTGCCTGGAATATATTTATGAAATAAATAAGGGTTTGCCCTTTGCTAGTCTCAAAACCCCATAAAATGTTGAAAGGTGTATCAAGGGGAGTGCAAAACATAATTTTTGAGTTATTTGAAGGTGATGTGACATGATTTATCGGCTATTCACAAGAGAACACACTAAATAAAGCAAAATCACAGTATTCTGACATTATTGTCACTTCCCTTTCAGAATGGGGTTATTAGTACTCTAATTATTAGTACTTTAGTTTAAGCTCTGTTTGCTGTTGCACTGAAATTAATTTTGATACTTCAAGATGAAATGATTCAAAATTCAACCTGTGGAGATTTGCTTGGAAGGACCATGGTTCTGATGATCGCTAGTATCTCTCTCTCATATCTAAAAAGGCTAATCTCCAGGTAGATGGCGAGGTATAATGTTTATGTTTAACGTTGATGTGCAGACACTGCTTTGCCTTCCAAAAGATTTGTATGGCAATTATTGGGTAAAATTGATAGAAGTAGGTGTAGATATGTATGGGACTTGGGGAAAGGCAGAGGAACACCAAGTCTGAATATTTAGAAGACCAAGTCTCCTACCTTTCCATCTGTCAAGCCTATATTATATATGAGGGCATGCATGATATTAAGTAAAAATGTATTATGTATGTAACAAATGTATAATCTGAATTAGGATAATTGTAGGAATAAGGTTTGCATTTACATTCCTATCATAGTACTGATCGTTTTTTATACTTTTTTGTTTTGTTTTTTAGTTTCAAATAAATGGTTCCACGAAAGGGGACAAGAATTCCTAAGGCCTTGTGGATTAACAGAAGTTGACTGACATGCAGTCATTGTGTCATTGCAATTTTTTTAATGTTTTTATTCTTTTTTAAATTTTTTTTTTACTGTTGTCTCTAATTCATACCTGGTATCCAGTGTGGTAAAGTTTAAAATAAAATTGCCAAAACCAAAAAAATTATTCTTTGAAATTACATCTGTGAACATTAGCCAAATGCAATATTTAAGTACACAAAACGGAACATTAGATTTTGTATGTGCATGTGCAATACTTTTTAATCACCATTCTTTGAGGAACTATCATCAGACAACCCCCATGCTCTATTAACTGCTGGGCAACAGAATATAGAAGAGTAACAGGCACCACTATGCTCTGGCGTCAGAATAAGGAGACGTGGGGTACTATGACACACTACTATATTTCACCATTTACTGGGTAGCAGTATATTGCAGACTTGTAGTTTCCTGTTACTACAGGGCTATAATTTGTACATACCTGGTGTGATTTGTCCAACTTTCTTTCTGTTTTATTTTATTATAGTGGGCTCGGGTTAAAACATGGTGCTAATGGTTTTAGCTTACCAGTATTTACAACTGTATAAAATGTTTCCTCTCTTAAGTATCTCTTACTGATCTAAAGTCAAGCAGATGTTTTATAATAATTTACTTAAAGTTAAGCAATAAATCAAATTGAAAACAAGATAGGGGAAAATATGTCTAGGACACAAAATGTTCCTAAAACTCTTGATTTTAGCCCTTTGGAGGTTTGCTAGTATAATTCACTATAGTGAAGTCACTTGTATTTTTATCAGAGATTTTGAATTTGCCTTGAGTCTGCTGCTGGACGCCACTGTCCTGGAATTATGGTAGTCTCAGAGTTGCCACTCCAGTGATACTTAATAATATTTCCTTACTTTTCTGCCCTGGTAGCTACATACAAGGTTAGTGGAGCTAAAGAAAGACCGTCTTTTTTACACCAAGAGTATTAAGATTGCTTTTGCAATACCAGCTTCATCAGAGACCTTACCTATTGCTTGTTCAGTGCCATCTCCCAGTTCCTGCCAACCACTGACACATGGTTTTAACTTCCCTAGTGGTAATCCCGAGTGTGACTCGGGGTGGCTTTTAAATGCAAAAAGCGGTAACCCCGAGTCACACTCTGGGTAACTTTAAGAGCCCCCTTACCTTTTCCCCACGCTCCAGCGGCGATCGAATGGTCCTGTTGTGAAGCCGGGACGGCGGTCGTCGGGGGGCATGGCCGGGCGGGAAATTAAAAAGCAGATTACTGGGTAATCTGCTTTTAAATACTACCTGGGTCTCGGCCACGCCGCTGCTCACATCAGCAGTGAGATGCGAACCACAATGCGGGACTTCTGCATTGTGCTTCACATCTCACTGCAGATGCGAGCAGCAATAGCAGATTCCGGGGGTGGTCGACCCCGGAATTTGCTATTGCTGCTGGCATCTGCAGTGGGATGTGAAGCACAATGCAGAAGTCCTGCATTGTGCTTTGCATCACTCTGGAGATGCAGAGCAGCTCCAGCCTCTGTGTGAGACAGACGGGAAATCCCCACCCACATCACCCCGGGAGGATGAGTCATCTTCCGGGTGATGTGTGTGGTGATGTATTGGGGAGGTGTCTGGGAGGGAAATTTAAAAGTAGATTACAATGTAATCTGCTTTTAAATGGGTTTTACAGTGCAAAAACACCACACAACATGAAATAAAAATACATTTTTAATTTCATATTTTATTTTAAGATTACATTGTTGTCTATTATTTCATTATTTTTTAAAATTATTATTTATAATTATGTATTATATTATAAATTATGATTATAATATAATAAGTAAATATAATTATCATACCGGGGAGTTAATCCTAAGAATTACAGGCCCACAATATAAACAAAAAAAAGGATCACTTGAGTAGTTTAATTATCAATGGTCTTTTATCGACAAAGAGCCACAGAAAGCTTTTCCCTGAAATCTCACTTCTTGTTTTACGTTTCAAAAGATGCAGTGAAATTATAATTTTGTCCATGTGAAACACTGTGTAATAGAATGTTTGCTTATCTCAATTTAGCCATCAATTTAAATGTTTTGATATACTGCCTGTCAGGGAGTGTCGCATAAACAGGGAGGACTGTCATTGCTGCCTACTAGCTCTGACAGTAGAAAACTTTTTTTGATTTTTAATGTCAGTTGTATTAGAAATTTTCATTGACTTGATATGGACTTGCCTTGGTGAAGCTGCATATTTGTTCTAACTGTATGGATGTACAAGTTTTTGTTGTACATCTCATTGTCAATTCACTGTTCTGTAGACCTTCTCAATTCTATTTTGTTATAAAAATAAAAAAATAATATAAATACCAATACTCTATGCACTCTTCTTCATTTTCTTACATCTACCAAATTTGGCAATTACAGGGCTCATCGAAGATATTTGAGCATCAGTATAACATTTTGGTGGTTATGAATTAGAATAAAAATTTCAAAATGGGAAATCTTTCAGAGGTAATACTTGTTGTTGTGTATCTAAAAGGGGATTTCCTTTATTTTGGGTACATTTTTTCTTGCTTCTGAAGTCTGACCAATCGTGACAGACAGATTTACAAATGATAACTATGATGATTAGATACCACTTATGACAAAAGGAAGTAAAGCTACAAACTTTAATTTTTTTTTAAGATGGATGATATGGTAACTGATTGATACCATCAGTGTTACTAAGTACACTGTAGCCCTAAAACGCTTCCCAAATTTTTAGTTTTGCTAGTCCTTCAACATCAGCAGTATTGATATTGCAGCTTACCAGTCCTTACTAATGGAAAGCTCCCACATCTAAAAACATTTTTATCAAGTACAGAAGATACCTGTTGATCTCACAAGTAATATTTTTCCCGTTTAAACTACTAATTTAGTAACCCCACATGAAATGAAGGCGAACAAAAGCTGAAATACTTGACCTTCAGCCTGGGTGGCAACTGTAGCTCTCTTTTTAGTAACTGTGGGAGTTTAAAGCTGCGTACACACTTCCAATTTTTATCGTTGGAAATGAATGACGAACGACCGATTGGCCAAAAATCGTTCGTAAAAAAAGTAACCAACGACGCCGACGAACGAGGATAGTCGTTGGAAATGAACAACCGGACCGGTGGATCGGATTGGACGACGATCGTTGACCGTCTATCGTGTGTACGGTCGTTCAGTGATCATCCATGGTCTGAGCATGCGCGGTGAACGAACGTTCGCTCACTTCCTGTGGTGCATGTCACTTCCTGTATCGTTCAAACGATCGCATCTATCGTGTGTACAATATCTTTGAACGATCGTGTCGTTATCTGTAGGTACAGGATCGGTGCCATACGATCGTTCGCAGATATCGTGCAGGATCGTTCGTCGTTCATTTACCAACGATAAAAATTGGAAGTGTGTACGTAGCTTTAGAGTTACCTTGTTTACACAATCACAGGGGAAAATTAACTTCTAAGGACTGATAAGCAGCAATTTGTTACATTTTGCTTTTAGGTTTAGAAATGCTTTCCGAGGCTTTCATTTAGAGTAAGTGGTGCTACAGAAGGACCACCCTCTTACCTCTGCACATTTTTTAATTAACTGCAAAAGTGTGAGACATGTAGTGATGCCTTCTTAATGTTTTATGGTAGTGGTTTTTCCATATTGCATCATTTACAATATATAAACATTTCAATATCAAGTGGTAGACATCTGTACATGCCTAGGCATTAAATCTGTGGGAGTTTTTTTCCCTTGGCTTTTCATTTACTGTGTTTTGCTTTACTTGTGAACTAACACCTTTACCATGCTCTCAACATTCTAAGAAATATGACGCAAATATATTTAAAAAGTGTTCCTGTGGTCAGTGTGACATTTAACTTTATTTTAAAATACTGTTGAATTGTTTTCAGCAAATTTTAGACTACTTAGGAATTTTGCTTTATGATGAGCATGAAAACGAAAAGTGGAAGGTCAGTACGTTACTGTTTGAGTTTGGTAACATGTTGCATCAAACTTAGTAGATATATTAATATTTTCTGCACCTGCCGTATATATTGTATTTGGCATGTGTTGTACATACACATTAAAATATTTTAAAATCATATACATAAGTCTCTCTGTATTCTTAATTGATCTTTGTTCATTCCTTGATAATGCAACAAGTGTTGTTGAATCAGGTAATAGGCATCATGAGCAAATTGACACATTGAATAATTCTTTTGAAAATGACAAACTAACCTTTGCCCCAAGGTCAACAAAATTTCCAGATTTTCGTCAGCCCCCGCATTTTAACCTTTGTCCAGCAAGTGACAGGAGAAGTAAAAGAATTGGATCTCCAAACAATTGGAACTAAAAATTAAACAAAGGATTTTTGGCTCTTAGGTCTCTACAGTGTAATTCTGATAGTAATAAAGCCCTCTGACAAGGGTGGAAATGTGGTTATGAATGTTCTTCAATATAAACAAATGTGTCAAAAAATTCTGAGTAATATAGAGTAGTATCAGCCATTAATATTGAAGAGTATTAAGTATTTTAATGAAGAGTCTTACAAGGATTTACTGAAGGTATAATAGATAAAAAACATGACTTTCTGAATGTAAAGAATCTAAAAATACCCACTATAATAATACTAAAAGTCATTTGATGGACTAGATTTACATAAACATGCAATACTGTTTGGAATTGATATTGAAGTGCTTTACTCCAGTATCCCCCAAAAGAGACATACTTACAAGAAATGCGTTTGTATTTGATGATCAAACCTACCTCCAGGTGCAGGGGTTGGCTATGGGGACCAAGTGTGCTCCCACTTATGCCAACCTGTACCTGGGGAGATAAGAGAGGGAAATTTTCTCCAATGATGAACTGTCGGTCTACCTTCGCCATATATTGCTGTGGCGAAAGTACATCAACAATGAGCCTGATTCATCAAGGAAAATCAGAAGCGATCTGGAATCGGACACCAAAAACCTATTAACCAATTTTCAGCCGCCAAGAATACGCTGGCGTATTCTCCCAGCAGTTATCAACTGAAATGAACGCGCGCTTCGAGACCCACCTCTACGGCAGCTTGACACTGGGGAGTTTGCATTCAAAGTCACTGTTCCTCTGAAAAATCATTCTTTCTTTGGCACACATATTTCACTTAGCCCAAAATAAAAATGTATTTTTAAATGACCAATTATTTTCAGGTTGGGAAAGAGTTAACTGATTTTAGCTGTTTACAAAAGCCCCTACCTAAACGCTTACGATGCCTGACTCGACGATGCGCCTACTAATAAATACTTGCTAGTTCAGGCGGGCGAGACCTCGCTTTTGCCAGCGGACTAGATCAACCAACCAAGTTCTTCTTTGCTTTCATAGATTTGTATGTATGTGTGTATGTGTATGTGTGTGTATATATATATATATATATATATATATATATGCACACAGGTTGACAATCAAAAATCCAGGCAACCTCTGGACCTGAAAAGTGTCGGATTTTCGAAAATTCCGTATTTTTTTTTTTTTACTTACCATATACTTTTATACTTGATACACACAGGCCAGCCTTCCTCTTGCAGCACCCGCGGACACCTGGCACAGTTCCAGGGAGCAGGCAGCAGGGACATCTCTACATGTATTAAGTTTAGCAAGCAAGACCTAACAGCTGTTTCTGCAGAACAGCGCCATGAAAACATTAGTGGCCAAACTGTACTGCAGTCCCTGTATTGAAAATGTGATCTGAAATTCATGCCGGGAAACTGAAGGATCCGGATTATCGATGGCCAGATTTTTGATTGTCAACTTTTATATATCTAGATATCTAAATATATAAAAAATATATTAAAATAAAAAAAGAATATAAAAAATAATCAAAATTGTTAAAAGTTATACTAAACACACACATTTATTAACCACCTGGGCGTTACACTGAGGTCTAGATTTCTGTACCAAAAGCGTTAGTTTTCCATGAATTTTTTTTTAAATTGTAGACCTGTAACTTACAGAAATATGTCTGAACAGGGTTCTAGTAGATATCATGAATATAAAAAAAGTTTGAAACACACAATCATGTAAAAAAAAAAAAAAAAATACTTTTAATAAAATTAAAATACGCAAAAATCAGCTTAAACAAGAATACATAAATAAATGAAAAATACTGAAAATTCGATAATTCGGTATACTGTATAGTAATATATTTTTCTAAAACACCTCCCTAGTGTCCAACAGTCCAACGTCACATACTTATAGACAAAACCACATAAATATATTTTGTATTATTTTGCATTGGACTGGATACAGAACTTTGTATTGAATCCAATACAAAATATTTGAATTTCCCGCTATGACCCCCATCGACTGGCGCATGCACACACATCATCAGGAATCGCCGGGTATTCTAATTCTTTCCAAACTTCTGTACTTCCATGCAAAAAGTGTTACATTTATTTTAGAGTTACAATTTATTTTAGATTGTAGGCTATAATTCACCGAATTACTCAATAATTACTTATAATTCACCGAATTACCGCATAACTCACTGAAATATGTCCAAAATTTTATAAATTTATTATTAAATTTTTTTTTATAAAACATAAAAAAAACCTTAAAAAAAAAAATCTTTAAAAAAAAAATAGTGTATAATGTAATGTACAGTAGCCTATATAATAAATATATAATACAATTATATATATATTATATAAGGATTTTTTTATTGGACTCAATACAGCATTTTTGTATTGAGTTCAATGCAAAGGAACTCAATACAAAATTTTGAATTTCCCGCCCCGCCTCCCTCCCGCACCGACGCATGCAGCAACGTCCCCGGGAAACCCCGGTGATCGTCACTGCACTCGCCGGCTGAAGCAAGAAGACGGAAGACGTGTCCGGGGGAGCTGCGGGGAGAAGGTGAGTATTTTTTTTTTCGATCGACGCTGGATCATCGCAGTGGGGACCAGGTAAGTGAGGGGAAATTAGGTAGGGAAAAAAGTTCGGGCTTATCGATAGTTGTAACTTTTTTTAGCCCGAACCAAGGTCGGGGTTATCGGTTGGGTGGTTAAATGACTTGAACATTAAAGCCTACTTTGTTTTGATTTACTATTTATTAGCTGTTCACTGGTGTACAAATGTAAATGATCATATCAAAAAATGATTATAGAAATGTCAAACTCAAAAAACAAACTGCCAAATTGCATAGACTGCGCATGTCCCAATTACACGCAAATTCTTATCAGCTGTGCGCATAAACATGAGCCAAACGCAGACAACATAAGGGTGTTGTCTGACTTTCTTTTTCCTTTGTCTACTTTGTTGTCCTTGGGGGGGGGGGGGGGGAATAGGCCGTAAACATCAGGGGTTGAAAATAATATTATATTATAAAAAATAATAATCAAAAATGTTTAAAAAAAAAGGGGGGAGGGAGTTGGTTGCTGTGTTCTTCTAATCTATGTTGCTACATTTCATACTTTGTTCACCATTTAGCACAATAGTTGCTTTTGTTTTTTAAACTTTGAATGATTCAATGTCCATTTTGCAATTAAGAAGTCAATGTTAATGCTATGTTATTGTGTTTGTGGTCATATTGTTTATTGCAATAATGTGTCTTAATTACCACCTTTATGTATAATCCGTTTTTATTACAAGGGGTGGGGGGAGTAATTAACACCACAAGCAGTATGTAAACAGCCTAAAAAAAAATATTTGGTACCATACAGGCATATTAAGGGCAAACATAGAAACAGTATCAAAAGTATCACATGTCCATAACATGTTTTATGCATATTATCTATTCCGTCATTACCAATATTGTTGACAGACCTCTTCCTGAAGCAGGAGGAGATCCTATAAACAAAAAAAATATATATAATACACACAGATAAACCTAGTTGATACATATTTAACAATTCCTAATATATTATCCTTTTGTTCAATATAATTCCAATAGACTCCAGTTAGAGTAATAGGTTCCTAAAGTAGACATTCAGGGGTGTCTCATGGCAAGAAGGATTGAAGTACCGGAAAATTTTTGTAGTGCACCCCCAAATCCCATAAGGTACGTGTAGTGTCTCTATTCTCCTCCCATGCTATCTGTGATTCCATAGCTTCAATATTGTTAATCTCACAAACCCATTCTGATATAGTAGGAGACACAGAAGTACCCCAATGTCCAGCAATAACCCATTGCCCAGCCGTGATAAAACAGCATAGCAAATCCTTTTTATTGTTTTAAAAGAACCTGGCAAAGTGTGTAAAAGAGTAATGGTAGGGTGTAGTTGGATATCTGAGTTTGTGATTCTGTTATAAAAAACAAAGATCTTTCTCCAAAAGCTGTGGATATGTGGACTGGAATGGCAAATATGGAGCATAGATCCCAGTGCATGATCGCATCTCCAACAGTTAGGTGAGTATGTCTGCTTAAACCCATGTTTGTCCATCGGGTATCTATACCACCTTATAAGAATCTTATAAGACTAATAGGTCAAGATTAATGACTTTGAGAGCTGTTTGTGGTCCAGTGTACAATCCATATCCTTCTCCCAATATTTGATAAAGTGTGGCAGACCTGGTTTCAAAATTTGTAATAAAAGTTGGTATATACAAGCCACGCCATCTGTCATTCGTTCTTTTTGCAAAATAAGCTGCTCAAATTCAGAGGGGGCTCTAAGGACCAAAGAAATTGGGTGTAACGTTAAACTATACGCCTATAGTTGATTACCAACCAAGCTGAGCTTTGTAGTTCCCGAGGGATTTGTGGATCTCTAAAAAAGAGTTATCCCTCCATTTCGTAAGATATGTATAATATTTGGTTGGTCCTGCTTATTCCAAGAGAGGAATTTAGATACATCACATGCAGGGGGAAATTCCGGATTTTCAAAGAGAGGTGGTAATGAACCTGGTCTGGAAAATAACAAATTCTGCTTAAGTAGGGAATCCCTTAAGGTGAGCACCGTATGTACAGTAGGGGGAGTAAGTGGTGAGAGAGATAGAAACGATGGTTGTAGCCAAGGTATAACAGAGAGATTTCAAGAGGTCAAGGCCTTATCCAGCAACACCCATAGCTTCTCATCCCCACCCTTGACCCAATCTATGACTCTATAAAGAACCGCCGCCATGTTATATAGTTTAAGACCTAAGTATTTAGGTGGCGGGACTGCCATTGTGTAAAAATAATATAACACCTTCGGTTTTTACAGTGGCAATGCGGCCCAACCAGGACATTCATTCATCATATGAACAGAGCGTATTGGCATGTTTGTGATTAAAGGCCTATATTTCAGGTCAGCCATTAACAATATTGGATGGTATTTTGATGCCCAGATATTTGATCTAATTATCTTGCCAACGAAAAGGAAAATTATTCCTCAATTGAGATGCCTGTGTAGGTAATAATGAAACATTGAGGGCCTCTGTTTTGTCATAGTTAACTTTGAAGTTACTTAATTCCTCAAATCGGTCAAATTTCCTCATATGTACTGGTACAGGTATATGTGGAGCTGTAACATATAACAGAAGATCATCTGCAAATAAGGATAATTTATAATGATGCTCTAGGACCCATAGACCTTTGATATCTGAATTATTCCTAACTGCATTAGCAAGATGCTCCATCACCAAAATGTATAATATGGGCGAAAGGGGACAGCCCTGTCTGGTACCATTCTGTATAGTAAATGAACCTGATAGAATCCCATTAGCTCGCACTTTGGCGTACGACCCTGAATGAAGAGCCTGTATCCTATTAAACATCATGGGTCCAACACTTATCTGTAAAAGTGTCTTTTGTAAAAATATCCAGTTCATTTGATCGAATGTTTTTTCAGCGTCAACCGATAGAAAGCACATTGGAACTAATGTTTTCTGGGCATATTTCATGAGAGATACCGTTTTCAGAGTATTATCCCTGGCTTCTCTCCCAAGTGTAAATCCTACTTGTTCAGGGTGTATAACATCAGGAATCAAGATTTTCAATCTATTCGCTTAAAGTTTAGAGTATATCCTGATGTCCAAATTAGTTAAGGAGATGGGTCAATATTTACTACATAATGTAGCATCTTTACCTGGTTTAGGTACAACTGTTGTAATATGAGCTTCAAGGGATTGAGTAAGAAAAACACAATCCTTGGAGATGCTGTTAAACATAGATAATAAGAAAGTCATAATATTGCCTTTAAATGTCTTAAAAAACCTAGGTGTGAGGCCGTCAGGTCCAGGGCTCTTCCCAACTTTCAAAGAAGATTTACAGGAACGTAATTCTATTGCATGTTTCCCCTTGAGATTATATAAATCTTGATAACATTTTTTAAAAGAAGGTACAATCTCAGTGAGATTATATAGTTTACCACTCTTTGATAATCTAATATATAGAATGGATGTAGTCGCTGAGCGCGGCTGGAGCGCCTTAGCTAATAATTTACCAGTCTTATCCCTATGTTGGTGAAATGTTTTCCTCGTCTTATCCCTGAGTTTCAAAGAATATTCTTCCAATAATGTTCTCAATTGTTGGCATTGTTGGGATTAACCAGGTAGCGTATCCGGGTCGGGATTTTGTTTGTTTGGCTTCCAATTAGGAAATGGATTCCAACAACCTTTTAATACTTGCTATTTTCTCTTTTTTCAGCCTAGATGCATGTTTGATAAAATGACCCCTTAATACACATTTAGGAGCTTCCCATTGAAATGGTTTAGGTGTTAAATCGGTTTCATGAATAGCTAAAAAATCTGTAATAATCCTAGATAAATCCGTCATACATATGGGGTCTTTAAGAAGATTGTCATTTAATTTCCATCTTGTTCCACATGCACTATTTGGAGAAATGTCTAGCTGGAAAAAGGCGCGTTGCCAAATGTGGTAAGTGTTGAGATATTCAATATCATTTAGGTAAGTTTTTCTTTTTAGGTGTATATTTGTTTCATGTGCACTCATGTATGTACATACATACATATATATGTATCTGTGCATTTATGTGTGTATATATACATAGAAAAGAGAAATTATAGGAAGAAATAGGCAACAAGGATTTTTTAGGCCATATTGCTTAACATGCTTCAAATTAAAAAGATTGCCTATTTCTTCCTATGATTTCTGATGTCATGGGCTTGGCTCCAAGCAACATTCATGGATGATATTGCTTCTGGTTAGGAGGAAACCCTCTTTATGTGCTTCCACTACCAAACTGGGGTGAATAAGTCAATATATAGTTGGGCAAGGTCTAACATGCAATTCAAACTGCACAAACACCCTGAAAGGCTTGAAAAGCAAGAACATATGTTTGGCTCAAAGTGTACAAACCAGCATGTTAGTCTATAATTTCAAAAAGAAACCTAACAAAAAATAAATACAAAAAGTATTATAATATGAAATAATATGCCCGTACGTTTGAGCAAAAAAAAGCAGTTACATGCAGGTATTAATACGCATACAGTAGGCGTATATGCAAATGCGTGGCGTAGGCACATTTTTCAGTAGGCGGGAGTAAATCCGGACGTTTCATATCTGCGTTATCATCACGCCGTGCCCGTTTGCAGAGAGGGACCTGCGCTTAGGTAAGTGAATTTTTTAAAACGTTTTAGCCGGGGGGGGGTTCTTTTTAGTTGCATACGCATACTTATTTGTCCATACCTGCAGATTTAAATGTGTTTTTATGCATCATGCATGTTTGCACATTTAAATGTGTTTTCCCGGGCCACTTACCTAGCAAGGAGAATGGGGGTGTTACCTCTAAATTTATACCTGCATTTCAAGGAACACCAATTTATTGGGAATGGTGAGGTGCATAAACTAGAAAATGTAGGTTCAAGTGGGGGGACACTTGCTCCTTGGTATGTAAGTGGGTCCACTTTTTCAATTAAGGACTTCTATGAGAGTCCTCTGTGCTTGTACACACAGTACAGTTGTAAGGCTGCAAGATATGACATGCAGAATTCCCACACACAGCTATCACACTGTGCCCATGATGTCGTTACACATACCCACAGAGTGGATATATTTTCCCAAGTATTTTTTTATATAGAAGCCACAGCACAGCTATAGAATGGGGGAGGAACAGCCTGTGTCCCCATCTGATTCTAGCTGCCCTGTTCTCACTGCCCAGCTCTTATCGGCAGCTGGAATCCTCTGCACAGATGACAGCTGAGAATAGAGCGTCCTCTATTGTTCTTTCAGTGGATTAGAGCTGCAGGTGAGAGTTGGGTAGAGGTCCACACACCTAAAGTTGGCTGTTGACAAATATGTACATGCACATATTTTGATGTGTATATATATACGGTTTGTAAAAATCTTCATGATTCTACCCCATTAAGCTCAATCAGAGGTAGATCATTTGGAGAGCACTAATTAGCCTCCTAGCTATCACGCAAGGCTGGAAATTATCTTTCTTTGTCGGGAGGACAGTGGAAGCCTTCTGGTAGAATGTCCTCTGGATAGCTGAGACCACAATCCTGATTTTGGTGAAGGCACATCATTCTACTGTCTCACATAGAAATTCCTGTATTTGTATTTATCCACTTTTTGGTTTGTTGTTTTTTTTTTTTTCCTGTGTCACCAAAATAAATTCACATGTGCTGCATTATCTGAACCCTAGATTGTATGTATGTATGTATCTCTGGCACTTACTAATGTTTCACTAAAACTGGATAAAGAGTTTACATCTAGAAGCACAATTATTGTTCTTACAATGGTTTAACTAGGATTAAGCTTAGTGGGGTGGCAACCGGAAGCTTCTTAGTAAGAGTAATAGTATACCCATATATATCTACACACAGTATTAGTTTACAATTGCAACCAAACTATGTCAATTTGCAACAGAAAATATATCAATCAGTCAATCAATCAGTGATCTCTTTTGGATTTTAAGAGGTGTTTGGTTGTTGTCAGAATAACTCAGATTTTGTTTCTCTTTTTCTTTAGACAATGATTATGCGGCGGTATGAGCAGCAGCGGTCAATTTATGGCAAGTGTCAGGTTGTGGAGAGGCTGGCAGAGAGGTACGCGGCCAACTGTGGAGGGCCGATTTAGTCCGCCAAGTGGGGGACCGCATCCTGTCTGGTAAGTTTTGCATTTTTTCTTCTCCTCTTGTTAAGAGGTGGTGTTTTAGAAAGTTTGTTGTTTGTGTAAAGTAGAATTGTTTAGCCAAGAACTGTTTGTTTCTCACTTCCTATATTTTACTACCCTTAATAATTTGGGATATTTGGATTTGTTATTACAGTCAACTCTCCATCACATCGGCGGCTGCTAATTTTACAGTGGGCACACAGGCGACTGGCCGTCCCCCAGGATGTGGAGGAGGAGCCATCCCCAGCGGAGGAGAAGCCATCCCGGAGGGGGATCCAGTCGTGGAGGAGGAGTCATCCACAAAGGAAGAGGAGCCATCTCCGGAGGAGGAGCCTGTTGCCCAACATCAGCAGCCAGTTCACAATATCCGATCACAATATCAGCAGCCAGTTCACAATATCCTCCTCCGATGAAAGAGAGGAGGCGGCCGAGGTCAAGGAGATTGCCTGTAAGCTAACCTTAGAATCAACTTTTGTAACATATGTTGCAATTCAACACATTCACACACTACTTTCACCATTTTTTGTTACAAATACAAAGAAAGATCCAGCAGGATTTCATGTAGCTTCCAGTCATTATTCATGCATCAAATGAAGGTTCCTTCTAGGTTGTTGGCTAGCATGAAGAAAAATAGACATGAGTTTACTTACCCATAGTTGTACTGACAAATGTTTGGTCAGAATTTTTGGACGTGAGCAAAATATATCAGTTAGAAGTTTTGCATTAATCTATTCACCTTAACTAACCTTACAAATCTACTTTAGTCCTGCCCACCCACTTTTACTTATGGTGTTTATTTTATTATCTACAGCTAGTGGAGAGCCCTTGCCAGCACCTTCTCCACAGGACACAATTTCCTCATCTGAATGTAAGAATTTCTCCATTTTAGATATTCTGAACATTCATTTAGAACCATGAGTATAAACTAGGAGATAGTTTGATAGGCCTTGCTCCATCAAGTATCAATAGGAGTGTATTACTAGCTTCATGTCTAGGTAGCTTTTAACAGAAGACAAAGGTTAAATGTCAAGTTTGTCTCTTGTGAAAACCCACAACCTCAACCTTCATTGCCAACAAACTGCATCACTTTAGTTCCATAGCCATAATTAGCTTGGCCCCAGGAATAACCTTTCTTTCTTGTTTGGCACGATGTAAACAGCAAAACAGTCAGATGAGATGACACAACTTTAATTCTTGAGCACTGTGCAATTTAAGAACTAGCTATATATTATACTATTACATTTGATCAGTACTTACCTCTCTTATTTTTTTGGTCTTCTTCCACAAACAGAGCTAGTTCCAGGATCGATGGAGGCAGCCAGCCCTCCTGAGGAGGTTCCAAGCCACCCACCACCACCCCAACCCCGGCGACATGGCAGATATCCTCCTGGTAAGTTTATATTTTAATTTGTTTGGTTTTTACAAGGACAGTACTTTTTAAACATGTTTTGACCAAACTCTTCCGGTTAATATATTATTTGTTTTTTCTTCACCTGCCAGGAAGTAGACGGGATAGCCTGTAGGATGTAGGCTGCACAGGAGGATGTCTACCATGGAGCGCCGGCTCAGGATGGCCCCTCCTCAGGGTATGTCCAAGCGGTACCGCTTTTAAAAGTTTAAAATTTTGTACATATAAGTTTAAAAAAGTGTTATATTGTTATTTTTTATATTTGTTGGGTTTTGCACATTTACAGTTATGGGGGAGAATAAAACAAAAACCTTTGTAAAAAAAAAAACTAAAAGCCAGATTTTGTGAATGTTATTTTCTTTTCTTTCAAGTGCACATTTAAAATCTGTTTCCAGCCTGGCCAATCCAATTCCATCCCTTAAAAAACACAAAAAATAAACCTTAGTTTTTACACAATAGTTGTTTTAACCATAAAATATCGAACATGCTCTTATCCTACACCAACCTGTTTTGCAGCTTGGCCGAGTTTGCTCCATTCCTTCATTGGTCACTTTATTTTCAAAATATCCTGTGACTTTAAAAGTAACAGAGTTGGGTATGTTAGATGTGTCCTCTTCAAAATATATGTAATTGTAACATCATTCAAGAATATATTTGGATAGAATACACAGCTGAACACCTTAGTATGTCATTTTAACCAACAGAAAAGTAGTTGACCTATTAGCAAGCACATTTATCTGTTACAGGCAAGTGTCAGAGAAGTGAGGTGTGCCATATTTGGTCCCTAGACATAACTAGATTTTTGTTCATTTAGTGAACAAAGATCCAGTCGTGTATTTGGAAATAATGTTTGGCTTTTTTTAAGGTCATTCCATTAATACTTGTAGAGTATTGAGCTGAGACTTCATACTTAAATAGAGTCACTTTGACACATTTACAAACTGGAACATTCTTTGGGGATTAGATAGTAAAACTGCATTTAGAGCATGCTTGGGCCACATCAAATGAAACTTAGATAGGCAAAGTGTTAAAATGCAAGGGTCACTAACCTGTGAATATTGGGCAAACACAAAATAGAGATTAGGCTAACCTTTACAAACAAGCGTCTTCACACAGGATCTGAACTCAAACCCACACTGTCGATCTCATGGAGTCCAGAAAAAATTGATTGAAAAATGATGGGAAGAATGTGAAGAATGTTCTCACCTGGCACCCGGCATCCATCTACATACTTCGCCCAGACCGGGCACGGCCACGGGCCACTTCAACAGCCTGGCCACGGGCCCAGGCCACCTCCACATCCTGGCCTCGGCCACGGGCCACCCCAACAGCCCGGCAATGGGACCCCCCCCACAGCATGCCAACGGGTGCGGGCCACCTCCACTGTATGCCCACGGGCCACCTTCACAGCACACCCATGGGCGTGGGCCACCTCCACAGCGCGGGCGCGGCCCACCTCCAGAGTTTGACGATTACTTGCCCACGTTTTGGGAGGTGGGCAGACAGGGGCATGGGGTGGGCTGGCAGGGGCACAGGGTGGGCTGGCAGGGGTACAAATTGGGTGAGCAGGGGCACGGGGTGGGCTGGCAGGGGCTCGGGGTGGGCTGGCATGGGGTGGGCAGGCAGGGGCACAAATTGGGCAGGCAGGGGCACAAGGTGGGCGGCCAGGAGGTGGAGGTGGCCAGGCAGCAGCCAGGGAACAGGGTGGAGCTGAGGAGAAGGATGGAGCCGGGGAGAATGATGGCACTGGCTGCTCTGCAGGGGATGGGGGGCCAGCAGGACCTATTGGGAGTTGCCAACCCAGCCTGTGAATAATCACCTGATTTAGCTGAGATTGTTGGCCCAGGGATTCACTTAACATATTACAGAGATGGTCAACTCTGAACATGTAGGCACCCAAAGTGGCCGATTGTTGTTGGACCGATTCTATCAGACGATGCATGGCCGCCAGATGTTGTTGGGTAAATTCTCGTTCCTGGCGATTTTGATTGAGGTTTTCATGTAGGAGCGTAAGGACCTGTTTTAAGTTATTTGAACTTGGGGCAGACATCCTTGACTCCACTACTCTATCAAAATGGGCAACTAGCCTCTGAGTGAGGCTTAGAAGCTGGCTGCCCATAATGGGTTGACCCAATCCACCTGCATCCACTGGTTGCTAAAAAGGGAAAATAAAAAATTACTAAATATCACATAACTTTGTGGGTCACCATAACATTATGCAGACAGCACCCTGACATTGGAACATCAACAAATGTTAGACACATTTATTCTAAATCCTAAACATTAAACATGGGTTGCTTACGGAAACCTCCGGTGTCTCCTCTTCTTCTTGAATAAATGTCCACCTGAGGGACCCTAAACAAAAAAAGGAACACATTGGGAAAGGTTCATTCCCCCAACACATCCCAAAATAAACACTATTGGACCAGTTCTTGCCTACCTCCACAGTGGATGCAGCTTGTGAAAACTTTTCAGAACCAGAAACCAGCAGACATTGATGTTCTACAAAGGCACATGATATATCACATCATAATGAATTGATATGTGAAGACACCACATTCAAAGTCCCTAATATTTCGCACAGGCAAAATTATTTTTATATATTATAAAAATTACAATTACAAAATTATATATATATATATATATATATAAATATTATAGAAAGATCGAAGGGTATTATTTAGCTTTTGGAATGACCTGTAGATGGTGATCTGTTAAATAAAGCACAAAAATAAATTAAATAGAGTGTGCTTGACTCTAACCCAAGTTCATTTGGATTGATCGGTTCACTACGAATATTCTCCTTGGCTCCATGTTACTAGAAGGAAAAACATTCATGCCCACATTCATGCGCCTTCAAATGTGCGCAGGGGGGAGGATTGTGCTTGTTGTTGTCATGGAGGAGGAAGAGTTGCTTTTCACCACTGATGTTGTGGCATCAAACACAACTGTTCTGGTTACTGCAGAGGAGGAGCAGCCTTCAACTTCGCGACGGGTCCGGGAGCCACGCGTTTTTTTGGAGCGTAGCCACGTGGATAATATACTGTGACCAGGATGTCAAAAGACGTTTCCGCCTTTCCCGCCAGGTCATCCATGAACTGTACAACTTGCTGGAAGCTAAAATTGCTCCAAAAACCAAGAGAAGCCAGGCAGTGCCAGGAATGACCAGGCTTTTTGCCACTCCTTATTTTAGGAAGGGTTTCCTTTTAAACCTCCTCAGCCTTAATTTGTGGACTAAGCCAGCCTACAGTTTCCAGGGTTTTTATGAAGGTCATAAATGTCATTGTGGAAATTGTCCCACTATATATTCAGTTCCCTCAAACAGCTCAGGAGTGGAGGAAGGGGAGCGGGATTTCCTAATGTTTTGGGGGCCATCGATGGCAACCATGTGTCAAATCAGGCCCCTAAACTGCAGGAAATCACCTTTCGCAACCGGAAGCAATATCATTCACTGAATGTACAAATAGTCTGTGATGCCAACAGGAAAATCATGAGTGCACGCACAGGTTTCCCACAATCATGCCATGATGCCTATATCCTGCATCAGAGAGCCCTATACCAGAAAATTATATCTAGAGAAATGCCTGAAGGCTGGTTAATAGGTAATGTATAACGTCGTTACTGTAAAAAAACTAACAGTAGTAAAATCATAAAGACACCTATTATGTTGCTATGTCTCTTTGCATTGTCAGAATGCCAGGCTATGACCTATATATGTCATATTTTGTTCTAACATCTAATTTAGCAAATAGTTTCTAAATATTGTACAATATTGTATTGGGAGCATGGGGGAAGAACTAACCTTCAGATATTCCCAGAAGCCCTAGTATAATTACTATGTTCACAGCTCACAGTACTTCAGTGTAGTAGTTAGTAGTAACAATGGCTCCTAACAACCAAAAAGCAATAAAGTGACCAAAGGTCACAACCCTTAAAAACCTTTGTAAAAAAACTGCATTCACAGAACACTTACTATACCAAGAACTAACATTTATTATGTTTGTCTTTTTACAGCCGAAGGATAAGGGCAGCTTCCATGGCTTATGACAGCTGTGTGTCAACCCCGGTCTGAAGCAGAGCATATTTACAACAAGGCTCTGCAAAAAAGCCGGGGGATTGTGGAGCAAACCATCGGGCTGCTAAAAGCACAGTTTCTGAAAGCTGCCCAAGTCATCATAGCATGCTGCATCCTGCAAAACCTGTGCTTGCATCATGGTGATACCTGGGACATTCCAGAGGAACTCGAGCCAGAGGTGCACCAACATCCCGCCTCCAGCTCCCAAAGCACAGCAGAGGGCCATCGAGTCGGGGATTACCTTATTGCTAATGTCTTTACGTGTGAGTATTTACATATGTTTACAATGCATGCATTACATATTTCAGCACATCATGTTTGGGTTTCAAACCAACCTAGGAGTTTAAGTCATAGCAAGCACACTTTAATTGTTTGGGAAATAAAATAGCAGACATATTTGTGTAAGCTGGACCTTTATGTGACACTTTACAAAAACACATTGCCAAACTGGGGCAGAGTGCAATTTAGTGCAGATTTGGGCAAGCATTGCTTATGCAGCCAGAAAAGCATGAAAAATACAATCCAGCACCATGTAGTTACCACTAAAACATGATTAACCATGCTGCTTAACAGATCCTAATAATGTAATCTATTTCTTTACAGGGCAATACCATCCCTCTGCTGTACAGCCAAGCCTCTGGAATGTCACATCACAGACTACCATACATTCGTGAATGATATTGCTTCCGGTTAACAGAGAAATCCACCTTTATGTTCCTCCACTCCCAAGCTGATGTGAGGAAGTGAATATATAGTGAGCCAAGGTCTAAAATGGCATTTAAACCTTCAGAAACATCCAGGAAACTGTGGACTGGCTGAGTGCACAAATCAGGGGCTACGTGGTTTGAAAGGACTCCTTCCTAAAATATATAGAGTGTCCAGGAGCCTCGTCAATGAGTACAATGTGAATGAGTACAATGTAACATAAAAAAGTAGCACTTACCCAAAAGAAGATGAAGCATTAGAGATTCATATGGACCCGTAATGGACTGTAAAAAGCGCACAGAACAAGGAGCAGGTGTGCGCTAAATAATTGCTATGACCTTACCATTGAGCTTAACAGATCCTCCTTAATCGCACAGCTGCAAACTAATTGCCTTAATTGGCGGATTCACAACCCGTTACTCATTCATCAAGGCAGGAATCCGGCTGGCAAGTGAAGGCGCCGGCCCGTGAGTGCAAGTAACATCCCTGGAAAAAAGAAGTAATGCAGCCTTATCCAAAAGATAACAAAAAACAATCGAAATCAGACAATAATAGTCATTATAAACATAAACATACAGAAAAACCCAATTCCAATATTATTCCTGCTATTTCCTAATTTATGTCATTCCCCACAGTCATAAGTCATACAAGGGAATAAGAGATTGTGTATTTTTAGCCGTCGACCAGACTTCAAGGAGGGATTCATCTTCAGCCTGTGGCAAGGCACTTTCAGGGAGATTTTTTCTGAGTTCCCCTCTTTGTTCAGTGATTTCACACTTGCTTCACCCTCTTTGTCTTCGTTCAACGCCGGAGAAGAAGCCTCAGGGACCCTTTTCACTCTGCTAGCGTGAATCCAGATTGGTGCCTCTTCTGTGAGAATCGCTGTTCTGGTGACTGCTACAACTCGGGTGGGTGGTCCAAATGAAAACTCAGTCTGTTTTTGTCCTTTTGCCAGGCGCTGGACTATCACTATGTCTCCTGGTTGGAAAGGATGCATAGGTTCCTGTAGAGAGAAAGGAGAGGCACGAGCAACATCTTTTTCAACTTGATCTAAAGTTTCTACAAGCTTCCTCACATATTCTGCCTGTACTGCTTCTAGATCCCCTTTTTCTATCACAGGGGCCTTTGGACCCCAAGGGGTGGGGAAGGATCTTCCCATTAGGACCTCAAATGGTGAGTAACCAGTATTCTTGTTAGGCTGCATCCTAATTTCTGCTAGGGCTACAGGCAAAAACGTTTACCAATTAGTGAACGTGCCTCCAGTAATTTTCCTTATTTTTTCTTTAATTGTTCTATTCATCCTTTTTACTACCCCAGAACTCTGAGGGTGGTAAGGGAGGTGGAACTTCCAGTCAATCCTAAGGGCTTTGGAAAGCTCCTTACATACCCTGGACGCAAAAGCTGGGCCATTGTCTGAGTTAATTTGAACAGGGCATCCCCATCTGGGGATAATCTCTTGTAACAAAATCTTTACCACAATTTGTGTGGTTTCATTGGTAGTAGGGAAAACATCTGGCCATCTAGAGAACATATCCACAATCACAAGGGCAAACTCCTGCTTTCTTTCCTGTCTTTGGAATATGGGTAAAGTCAATTTGAAAGTGAGTGAATGGCGAAGTCGGGTAATTCAGATGCTGGTGTTGGGCCTTCTTTGAGTTATTTGGGTTGTTTCGGGAGACATATAATACATCGTGAAACATAGGATTGTACCTTTGATCTAAGGCTTAGTATAAAAAAAAAAATCTCTCCTAATGAGGTCAGTGGTTGCCTGTGCTCCCCTATGGCCAAGGCCATGATATTGTGCAATTAAATTTGGGGCGCTTGCAACTGGAATACATGGTTTCCCCTATTTGCAGATAGGACCCGTATCAGGGTCTTGTACTGCACCTACCGATTGCCATTCTAACTTGTCACTACTTGTAGCCAAATCCTGGAGGCTTAGCAATAGATTGTCGGTAAGGGTAATTCCTGGAATAGCGGCCTCTTTTGCTGCCTTATCAGCTAGGACAATCCCTTTAGCTATGTCCGTTTGGAGGCCAGTATGTGCTTTACAATGGATAATAGCAACTTTGCTTGGTAATTGGATGGCGGCTAGGAGGTTGTGTACTAGGGTGGAATGTGAGATTTGCTCCCCATCTGCAGCTATGAAGCCTTCTCTCTGCCAGATTACCCTGTGATCATGTACAACCCCAAAGGCATATTTGGAATCAGTGTATATATTTACATCTCTTCCCTCAAAAAGACAACAAGCTCTAGTGAGGGCAATCAGTTCAGGTGCTTGGGCTGACTGAAAAGGTATAGGATTCGATTCTAGAATAACATCAGGGAGTTGAACCACAGCGTATCCCGCATGATAAGTGTTGTCATTGGGGCGGGAACAGGTTCCATCCACAAAAATATCAGGTGCTCCTTCAACATGTGTGGACTGTAAGTCAGGTCTAGGTGAGGTGTGTTCATGTATGAGTTCAGTACATTCGTGGGGAGGAGGCAAATCATCCTGCTCTCCCTTATATCCAAATTGGGCATTTAGTATAGCAATTGGACCGAATGTGCTGAGTATTTAATATGAAGTTGAGGATTTGAAAGTAATAAGACTTCATAGCCACGCAACCGTTGTGCAGACATATGTTGGGTATGTATGTTTTTAAGTAGGGCCTGGACATTGTGTGGTGTATGTAGGGTGGTGAGGTGACCTAGGGTGATAGGTGTGGCCATCCCAGCGACCATGGCACAGGCTGCCAGACTTCTGAGACACGCAGGCATGCCCTGAACCTGTAAGGGAAACACTTTTGAGAAAAAAGCAACAGGGCGGAATTTGCCTCCATGTTCTTGCGACTAACTCCTGCCATGGTTTTACATTTGTCCCTGGCAAATAAGTGAAACATCACGCCATAGTCGGGTAGGCCCAGACCGGGACTTGAAACCATTGCACATTTTAAATGACTAAAAGCTTGTAACATTTCATCAGACCACTTAATGAAATCAGGCATATCAGTCTTAGTGGCTTGTCTCAGAATATTGTCATAGTAGGAACAATCAGCTATCCATTGGCGGCAGTAACCAATCATGCCAAGAAAAGTTAGCATATCTTTCTTGGTTTGTGGGCGGGGCAGACCCAGTACGGCAGAAATTCTGGCATGGCTAATTTTCCTCTCACCTTAACTGAGAACAAAACCCAAATAATCAACACTTTCCGTACACTATTGTAGTTTTTTCTTTGACAATTTGTGTCCACATTCACATAACCACAGTAATAAACTAACACAGTCTGCCCGGCAGGCCTCCCGAGTAGAACTACATATGAGGAGATCGTCCACATATTGTAGAAGGTCAGAACCATGAGGGGCAGTCCAAGGGTGCAGTGTAGCTTGGAGGACAATGGAGTAGAATACTGGGGAGTCTACATAACCCTGAGGCATTCTACACCAAGTATACTGGCGATATTTTAACGTGAAGGCAAAGAGTGGCCGTGTCTCCTTGTCAACTGGGAAAGAAAAAAATGCATTCTTTAAATCAATAAGAGAGAAAAACTCTGCATGGGCAGGAATAGCTGATAGCAGAGATGGCATGCCTGGAACCACAGGGGCTATGGGTATGATCTAAACATTTACTGCTCTAAGATCCTGGACAAACCTAAAGGTATTGTCAGCCTTTCTCACTGGGTTGATAGGTGTAATATAGGGGGAGATAGTTTCCTCAATAACCCCTGCCCCTAGGAATTCCATCAACACAGGTTCAATTCCCTTTTCTCTTTCTGGGGAAAGTGGGTACTGTTTAATATAAACAGGTGCAGTGCCGGGCTTAAGCATTGCCTTATATGGTGTACAAGAGATTAGGCCAACATCCTGGTCAGTATTTGCCCAAACCTCAGGAGGAACCTGATCAAGTAGCGGATCCTGTGGTTGGCATTCCAAATATAAAAAACAATTAAAAAAGTTTGGTACATGGATGGGCATTACTAAGGACGTGACACGTAGGTGTTCCATCTTACTAATCCCCAACTGCAACCTCAATAGAACGAACAAATCTCTCCCTAATAGATTCACTGGACAATTTGGGATAACTCTGAATCGATGCATGAACAGTGATTGGTGGTTAGGAGGATGTTGGATAGAGAGAGGAGGGGTTTTATAAGATCTTGTGAGTATCCTGTTAATTCCCATAGAGGGCTCATTCGGTTGAATAATGCATAATTATTCGGGTGATCGAATATCGAATTTGAACTCCATTAAAGTCAATCGGGGGAAAATTCAGGTTGTTATTCGGGTCAGTGGAGAGCTTCTACAGCCTATAAATACATTTATAAAGACATGTCAGGACTCTCCCAGCTCTGCACAACACTGTACAAGTAAAAATAAAATAAGGAAGTCTTTTTTCTGTTGCTGGCAAGTAGTTTTGGTCAAATAGCTCATGTCATTTTATGGGTCGGCCAAGGGAACATGCCGGATTTTACACGGTCTCCGAGTACAGCCAGAGAGGGACATGAGGGGGTTCCTCTGGTCCAAAAATTAGCCACCAGGTTTCACCGCTCCGTTACAAGCCATACACAGGCTTCAGAGTACAGGCAGAGGTCTCTGAGGGGGGTCTTTCAGTCCAAAAATTAGCCAGCTACACAGCTCTGGTATACGTTACAAGTGACAGGTGGCAGCAGCAGTAGGAGGAGGCGGTGGGCACTAAGACGGAGTGGGGACGGCATTAGAGGTTGAGGCCATCACCCATATGGACAGTGTCGAAGCTGTAGCTATTGGAGACATGAATGGATCAACGAGATTCCAATCCATACCTACTATGTAGCGAAACCACATGAAACAGAACAGGCTTGGCGGAATCAGCAGGGAAAGAAGACCCTGTTGAGCCTGAGTCTAGTCTGGCATCTAGAGCTGGGTACTGAGCAGTGGGCAGGCAGTAGCAGTAATAGCATGAGGAGGAGGAGACAGGCCCTGAGACGTAGTGTGGATGGCTGTGTTACTCCTCCTGCTCTTACTGCTGCCGCCTGCCCACTGCCCAGTACCCAGCTCTAGATGCTAGACTAGACTCAAGCTCAACAGGGTCTTTTTGCCCCATTGATTCCGTCAAGCCCGTTCCTTTCATGTGGTTTTGCTACATAGTAGGTAGGGACAGATTGGAATCTCGTTCATTTATTCATGTCTCCAATAGCTACAGCTTCTACACTGTCCATATAAGTGATGGCCTCAACCTCTAATGCCCTCCTTGCTCCGTCTCAGGACCCACCGTCTCCTCCTCATGCTGTTATTGCTGCCGCCTGCCCAGTACCCAGCTCTAGATGCCAGTTACCAATTCTGTGCACACTCCGTCTCAGAGCTTCTTCCTGCTGCACGGCCCAGGCTTGATCAATATGAGGCATCAGGATGCAGGTATACTTCCGATGAGCCAGCTGATTCGAGTGCGTGGCATTTTTAACCCTGGAGGGCAGGTGGAAGCGTAAGTGGAAGTGCATGTCAATCACATCCAATTGGTACAAATCTGCCAGTGTGGCCCTGTAGAAATTCCCTTCTATGATGTCCCAGTGCACATTAGGAATTGGGGCTCAGCACCTCGGTGAGCCGAAAAAACAGGTGGTCCAGGTTGGTTTTTCAAAGAGCACATTCACAGCCTTCGGCACCTGCTTCTACTCCTCACCCTAGTGGCCCTCTACCTCTACTCCGTCTCTGAGGTGAATAACTTGCAATTTAGCTGTGTAACTGGCTAATTTTTTTTTAACGAGCATCCCCATCAGGGCCCTCTGCCTACTTGGAGGCCTATATTACTTGTAATGGAGCTGTGATTCATAATGAAATATTTGTATTTTTATTAGAGAAATGCATACATTTTTTTGTCCTTTTGGATAGGATAGCAAGTGGTATCAGAACTAAATATCTGTATTATTTTTACAGAAATACAGAAACTTTTAGATTTATTTTGATAGATAGCAAGTGGTATCAGAATGACAATTCTGTATTTTTTCAAAGAAATAAAGAAATTTTTCAGTTCATTTTGATAGATTGCAAGTGGTATCAGAATTAATTATCTGTATTATTTTTACAGAAATACAGAAATTTTTGTATTTATTTTGATAGATTGCAAGTGGTATTTTTTTTCCCCTGCCTTCGGGTGATCGAACATTGAATTTGAACTCCATTAAAGTCAATGTGGGAAAAATTCGGGTTGTTATTCGGATCAATTTTACACAGTCTGCGGGGAGAGGCAGAGAGGGACATGAGGGGGTTCCTCTGGCCAAAAAAGTAGCCACCAGGGTTAAACGCTCTGTTACAAGCCATACACAGGCTTCAGAGTACAGGCAGAGGTCTCTTAAGGCCGTCTTTCAGTCCAAAAATTACCCAGCTACACAGCTCTGGTATACGTTACAAGTGACAGGTGGCAGCAGTAGTAGGAGGAGGTGGTGGGCACTGAGATGGAGCGGGGACCGCATTTGTAACTGGCATCCAGAGTTGGGAACTGGGCAGGCGGCATCAGTTACAGCATGAGGAGGAGGCGGTGGGCCCTGAGAAGGAGCAAGGACGGCATTAGAGGTTGAGGCCATCACCCATATGGACAGTGTCGAAGTTGTAGCTATTGGAGACATGATCTCGGTAGGGACAGATTGGAATCTCGTTCATTCATGTCTCCAAAAGCTACAGCTTCGACACTGTCCATAAAGGTGATGGCCTCAACTTCTAATGCCATCCTTGCTCCGTCTCAGGGCCCACTGCCTCCTCCTTATGCTGTTATTACTACCGCCTGCACAGTACCCAACTCTAGATGCCAGTTACCAATGCTGTCCACGCTGCGTCCCATAGCCCACCGCCCCAGGCCTAATCAATATGAGCCATCAGGATGAAGGTATACTTCCGATGAGCCAGCCGATTCGAGTGGGTGGCATCTTTAACCCTGGAGCGCAGCTTGAAGCGTAAGTGGAAGTGCAAGTCAATCACATCCAATTGGTGCAAATATGCCAGTGTGGTGTAGAAATTCCCTTCTATGATGTCTTAGCGCACATTAGGAATTGGGTACTCTAGCACTTCACCAGCTTTGAATCCAACAGACATGGACGTGTTGCATATCAACAGACATTTGGGGCTCAGCACCTCGGTGAGCCGAATAAACAGGTGGTCCATGTTGGTTTTGTACATTTGCAGTGACTGATTGCTCATCATGATACCTGCTATCATCCAATATAAACGAGGTGATGATGACAACGTTGGGCTAAGGTCCATGTTGGAAGTTGGCCAGCACATTCTCTATGTACTTCGAAGAAACACAGGTCAGGAAATAGAACCGTACAAGTTGGTGGTCAGTTCTGTTATGACGCACTTGACGTTAAATTATGGCATTGTGCATTTCAGCCATGTCACCCTTCCCTTTCAGCTGCTTCTCAGTCCGAAAGTAATCATTCTGCAGTATTTTCACAAGACCCTTGTTGACGGATCTTTAAATGGAGTCTCCCAGGATGGCCACATACTTTTTGTGTAGAAGTCTCCAGACGTCTGCTGAGCTCAATAATTTCATGGCTCAATGTGGTCATCCAGGACCTCTCGGTTCCCATTAAATATACCGGTGTTTCACATCTCATCCCCCCAACATATACAGAGGGACTGCTGTCCCACGTCCCAGTTCTGGGGTAACATACACAGCAATTCAGTACGATAAAGTGTGGTACCGATGGATGAAGCAGAAGATTTGGCCTTCTACATTCAATCACGAATTTCAGATTACACACTTCGAGATGTCATTAAAGATGCACTACACCCAGCTCTGGATGCCAGTTACTAATGCCTTCCACACTACGTCTTAGGGCCTGCTATCAAGTGAAAGCACATGAAAGGAAATGGGGGTTGGCAGAATCAGTTGGGAAAGAAAATCCTATTGAGCTTGAGTCTAGTCTGGCATCTAAAGCTGGGTATTGGACAGTGGGCAGGCAGCAGCAGTAAAAGCAAGAAGAGTAGGCGGTGGGCCCTGAGTAGTGTGGATGGCATTGTTAACTGGCATCTAGAGCTGAGTACTGGGAGAAGGGGGCGGTGGGCCCTGAGACGGAACAAGGAGTGCATTACAACAGAAGGCCATCACCTTTACGGACAATATAGAAGCAGTAGCTATTGGAGACATAAATGGATGAGCGAGATTCCAATCTGTCCTTACCTACTATGTAGCGAAACCACATGAAAGGGATTGGGCTTGGAGGAATCAGCGGGAAAAGAAGACCCTGTTGAGCTGGAGTCTAGTCTGGCATCTAGAAGTGGGTACTGGGAGGAGGAAGAGCCGGTGGGCCCTGACACGCAGCAAGGAGGGCATTATAATTGAAGGCCCTCACCTATGTGGACAGTGTGGAAGCAGTAGCTCTTGGAGACATGAATGGATGAGCAAGATTCCAATCTGTCCCTACCTACTATCTAGCGAAACCACATGAAAGGGATTGGGCTTGGAGGAATCAGCGGGGAAAGAAGACCCTGTTGAGCTGGAGTCTAGTCTGGCATCTGGAGGTGGGTACTGGGAGGAGGAGGAGATGGGCCCTGAGATGGAGCAAGGAGGGCATTAAAATTTAAGGCCATCACTTATGTGGACAGTGTAGAAGCAGTAGCTATTGGAGACATGAATAGATGAGGGAGATTCCAATCTGTCCCTACCTACTATATAGCGAAACCACATGAAAGGGATTGGGCTTGGAGGAATCAATAGGGAAAGAAGACCCTGTTGAGCTGGAGTATAGTCTGGCATCTAGAGGTGGGTACTGGGAGGAGGAGAAGGCGTTGGGCCCTGAGACGCAGCAAGGAAGGCATTATAATTGAAGGCCCTCACCTATGTGGACAGTGTGGAAGCAGTAGCTATTGGAGACATGAATGGATGAGCAAGATTCCAATCTGTCCCTACCTACTATATAGCGAAACCACATAAAAGGGATCGGGCTTGGAGGAATCAGATGGGAAAGAAGACCCTGCTGAGCTGGAGTCTAGTCTGGCATCTAGAGGTGGGTACTGGGAGGAGGAGGCGGTGGGCCCTGAGATGGAGCAAGGAGGACATTACAATATAAAGCCATCACCTATGTTGACAGTGTAGAAGCTGTAGCTGCTGGAGACAGTGCTTTGTAGGGCACTAACTTTTCCTATCTGCTAGCTGTAACTTTCTAAAATGCAGCATGGACAGCCTTGTTAACTGGCATCTACAACTGGGTACTGGGCAGGCTGCAGCAGTAACAGAAGGAGGAAAAGGTGGTGGGCTCTGCAACAAAATGTGGACGGCATTAGTATCTGGCATTTAGAGTTTTTTACTGGGCAGGTGGCAGCATCATTTATAGCAGGAGGAAGAGGCGGTGGGCTTTGAGTTGGGCTGGCATCTAAAGTTGGGTACTGGGCAGCACAGTAACAGCATGAGGAGGAGGTATTTAGCACTGAGACGGAGTGTGGACGACATTAGTAATTGTCATCTAGAGTTGGGTACAAGGCCGGCAGCAGCAGTAACAGCATGACGAGGAGGCAGTTAGCACTAAGACGGAGTGTGAATGACATTAGTAATTGCCTTGGCATCTAGAGTTGGGTACTAGGCTGGCAGCATCATTTACAGCAGGAGGAGGAGGCGGTGGGCTCTGAGACTGAATATGGACGGCATTATTGTCTGGCAAATAAAGTCAGGTACTGGGCAGGCAGCAGCATCATTTACAAGGGGAGGAGAAGGCGGTGGGCTCTGAGACAGAGTATGGACGGCATTATTGTCTGGCATCTAAAGTCAGGAACTGGGCAGGCGGCAGCATCATTTACAGCAGGAGGAGAAGGTGCTGGGCTCTGAGACGGAGTATGGACGGCATTATTGTCTGGCATCTAAAGTCAGGTACTGGGCAAGCGGCAGCATCATTTACAGAGGGAGGAGAAGGCGGTGGGCTCTGAGATGGATTATGGATGGCATTATTGTCTGGCATCTACAGTCAGGAACTGGGCAGGTGGCAGCATCATTTGTAGAAGGAGGAGAAGGTGGTGGGCTCTGAGACGGAGTTAGGACGGCATTAGTTTCTGGCATCTAAAGTCAGGTACTGGGCAGGCGGCAGCATCATTTAGAAGCAGGAGGTGGAGGTGGTGGGCTCTATGACGGATCGTGGACTACATTAGTATCTTGCATCTAGAGTTGGGTACTGGGAAGGCGGCAGCAGTAACAGGCAGTAGGAGGCGTTGGGCCCTGGTACGGAGCGTGGACCACATTGAAGGTTGAGGTCATAACCTCTATGGACAGTGTAGAAGCTGTAGCTAATTGGGACATTAATGGATTAATGAAAATCACACTTTCCATACCTACTATCTAGTGAAACCACATAAAAGGTAACGGACTTGGTGGAATACACGGAGAAATACATACATTTTTTTATCATTTGTGGATATCTAGCAAGTGCTATCACAGTTAAATTTATGTATTTGTTTCACATAAATACATACGTTTTTATGGGTTTTAGGATACATATCCAAGTACTATCAGAATTAAATATCTGTATTGTTTGTATAATAATACATCAATTTTTATGGCTTTAGGGATATATAGCACAGTGGGATCAGAACTAAAGATGTGTTTTCTGTAGAGAAATATAGAAATTTTTATGGTCTTTTGGATAGATACAAAGTGCTATCAGAATTAAATATCTAGATTTTTGAAAGAGAAATATAGAAATGTTTATGGCTTTGGAGATATATAGTGGGATCGGAATGAAATATCTCTATATTTTGGAGAGAAATACTGAATGTTTAATGTGTTTTAGGAAAGATCTGAAGTGCTATCATAATAAAATATCTATTTTTTTTTTACAGAAATACAGACATTTTTAGTTTTTTTTGTGAGAGATTGCAAGAGGTATCCTAAATTATACCTCTTGTAAAATATCACAAAAAAATCTATATTTAAATCGATAAAAAATACAGATATTTCATTATGATTGCACTTAGTATCTATCCAAAAACCCATAAATTTTTCTTTATTTCTGTAAAAAAAATATACAGATATTGAATTCTAATCCCACAAGCTATCTATCTAAATAGCCATAAAAAATGTATTTCTCTCTAAAAAAATAATGATATTTAATTATGAATCATAATTAAATATCTGTATTTTTGAGAAAGAAATACATACATCTTTGTCTTTCATAGATAGCAAGTTGTATCCTGAATTAAATATCTTTTTTTTTTATAGAAAAATAGAAATTTTGCTGTTTATTTTGATAGATAGCATGTGGTATCAGAATTAAATATCTGTATTTTTTTTAAGAAATAAAGCAAATTTTCTGTTTATTTTAATAGATAGCAAGTGGTATCAGAATTAATTCTCGATATTTTTTTTTTCAGAAATACAGAAATTTTTCTGTTTATTTTGATAGACAGCAAGTGGTATCAGAATTAATTCTCCGTATTTTTTTTTACAGAAATACAGGAGTTTTAATGTTTATTTTGATAGACAGCAAGTAGTATCAGAATTAATTCTCTGTATTTTTTTTTTACAGAAATACAGAAATTTTTATGTTTATTTTGATGGATAGCAAGTGGTATCAGAATTAATTCTCTATTTTTTTAACAGAAATACAGAAAATTTTTTATACTTGCTATCTATCAAAAAAGCCAGAAAAAATTCTGTGTTTCTGTAAAAAAAAATACAGATATTTATTTTTGATAGCACTTGCTATCTATCCAAAAGGACAGAAAAATTTATGTATTTCTCTACTAAAAATACAAATTTCTTCACACAGCTCCATTACAAGTGATATAGGCCTCAAAGTAGATAAAGGCAGAGGGGCCTGAGGGGGGTGCTCGGTAAAATAATATTTGCCAGTTACACAGCTCCATTGCAAGTTATAAACCTCAGAGAAAGAGTAGAGGTAGAGGGCCACTAGGGTGAGGAGTAGAAGGAGATGCCGAAAGCTGTGAACTTGCACTTCCCATCAAGATGTCCGTGCAGCTGTTGACGACTAATCAGTACACTCTGCAGAGGGGGTGTTAAAGTCATTGCGGATCCAAGCCTTATTCATTTTAATAAAAGTGATTCGGTCGACATTTTCTGCGGAAAGCCGAATATGTTTGTCACTCAGTACGCCCCCAGCTGCACTGAACGCTCTTTCAGATAACACACTTGCTGCTGGGCAGGCAAGGATCTGAATGGCATGTTCTGCCAGCTCCGGTCACTGCTCAAGCTTGGATACCCAGTAGCCCAGTGGGTCCTGGCTTTGCAGGTTGCAGATGTCCCATGCAGAGCTCAGGTATTCCTGCATCATGACTGAGTACCCCTGTTCAGTGTCATTGGCAATTGCTGCACGACTGGCAGCTTGCTTCCGCTGAAAAAAAGCCTCCATAGTTAGGCTTAGATGACCTCTACTGCTGCTGCCACCCATGCCGCTTAAAGCAGTTGTTTGGCTCCCATGGCTGGTGGAACTGCCATGAGGATCCCTGCTGCTGCTGCCAGCTGAAAAGGCTGAGCACAAGTCCCTTACAAGCACTTCTTGGTAGTGCTGCATTTTAGGTCCCCTGTATTGGGGCAAGATCAGTTGTTGTATCTCAGGCTTGTAACATGGATCCGGTAATGTAGCAATCCAATAGTCGTCAGTCTTTGTTTTTATGTGTTCTATGGGTGGATCTTTGGCTAGGCACTCCTGCATGAAGGCTGTCATGTGGCTCAAACTACCCACAGCTGAGGTAATTCTGGACCCACACTCCTGTGGGTCGAACAGCAGCACAGGGTCGTCCTCCTCCTCCGCCTGGTCTTGCCATCCACGGAACATGCCACCGTGTGTTTGGGTGGATGGATGCCATGTACCCTCAATATCCTCCTCTGCCCCTTCCTCCCCTTCTCCCATGCCTGCAATATCCTCCTCATCCTCTTCCACCTCCTCCTCTTCCTGGATTGGTGGTGCACTATGCATACTAGGCACGCATGTCTGAGATGTTTGCAGCGTCCACTCTGTGTCGTGTCCAAGATCCACCATCATCTGTTCCAGCAGGCATACAATGGGGATGGTGTCACTGACAAAGGCCTGATCTCTGCTGATCATCCTGGTTGCCTCTTCAAAAGGTGACAATACAGTGCACAAGTCCTCAATTTGCAGCCACTCCGCAGGGCTGAGAAAAGGTAGTGTGGGTATGCGTCTGAAACGAACAGACTCTGCCACGTAATCCACCACTGCTTTCTGTTGTTCAGCCAGCCGCTGCAGCATGTAAAATGTGGAATTCCAACGTGTGGCCACATCACAAATTAACCGGTGCACTGGCAGGTTCAGATTTCGCTGTAACTCCACCAATCTGGCACTGGCTGTGTACGACCAGCGGAAATGCGCTGACAACTTTCTGGCCTTCAGTAACAGCGGCTGGAGGCCTGGGTAATTCCGAAGAAAGCGCTATACTATAAGGTTCATGACGTGAGCCAGGCAAAGTACGTGAGTGAGTTTCCCACAATGCAGGGCTGCCAGCAGATTGGCCCCATTGTCACACACGACCTTGCCTGGCTGAAGTCTGTTGGAAGTTAGCCATTTCTTCCTCTTGCTCCCGCAAGGCCTTTAGAATGGCTGCGCCCATGTGGCAGAGGGAACCCAAGCTTCGCAACTTCAGGACTGCATGGCAACGTCGGAATTGTGCACCGAAATAGCAAACTGCAGGGTATTGCTGGCGCTGAACAGAAGCTGCCGAATGGGAGGTGCTGGTGCTGGGTCTCCACGGCAAAGTGTCCCTGGAGGAAGAGGTTGAGGCACAAGAGTCAAAAGAGGAGATGGAAGTGGAAGTGGAAGTGGAGGTTGAGGAGGAAACTTCATGGCGATGTGCTCTGGTAGGTATGCAGGCCTTGCTGTAGCTGCATCTTCCCCTGCTGCCACCAAAGTTACCCAGTGAGCTGTATAGGAAATATATCTTCCCACTCCATGCTTACTCGACCAACTGTCGGTTGTCAGGTGCACCTTGCCAGAAACTGAATGGTGCAGGGCAATGGACACATTGCTCTGCACATGTTCATGCAAAACAGGAACACATTTTTCTGCAAAATACTGTTGCTTAGGCATAACGTACTGTGGGTTCGTGCAGAGGAATGTGTAACGTAACACCAGCCGGTAAGGGAGGAGCTCTAACGCAATCAGCTGTGCAATTGCCGCATTGATTAGCTTTGTTTTGGGGTCATTTGGGCCATATTTCCTCCTGCGCTTCAGCATCTGGGGGATGGAAGGTTGGATGCTGCTAATGCTAACCACAGAAAGATTGGACAATGGGGTTCCAATGGGGATAGAAGTTGTGGGGGATGGCAATGATGCCTGCTCTTGACTGCTTGCAATGCGACAAACAGCAGCCGATCTGCGTTGGAGATCCTGCTCACCACTGGCGGAGCCTGAAAAAGGTAGTGCTTGGCTACATGCCCCACTCAAATTGCTGGCAGCAGCACGGGTAACTTTGGTAGCAGAAGGAGGAAAGGCGGAGGAAGATCGAGCAGTTTGAGCTTGCTTCTTGGGTGGAGGTGGTTGCACAGAGCTCTGTGCTTTGACCAGGTGTTCCCACCAGGTTACTGGGTGGTGGCTTTTTAAATGTGCTAATGCAACCTGTTCCAAGTTTGTTTGGGTTTTTGCCTCGTTTCATGTGTTAAGCACACAGTTTACAAGTTACCATAGTGTTGTCATCACTATGGACATTAAAAAATGCCCACACTGGCGAACATCTAACTGGGCCTAAAGGTTCTCTGGAGGTGGTGCTCGTCGTGTCGGTCCGCGGTTGTTGAGGCATAGCTGTGGTGACAGCTTCTGACGATTTAAGTCTATAACTTGCCTCACTGGTCCTTGAAGAATGCAGATTGTGAGCAGCTTTTACCCTCTTCCTCCCTCTCTCCCTTTGAGGGCGCTCTGCAACCTCCTCCTCCTCTTCTTCCTCCTCCTCCTCTTCTTCCTGCCTGTGATGATCTTCTTGTTCGCCCCATGTCGGATCAAGGACATCATCATCATCATCAGATGAGACAGTTTCCCTATATGTGCCGAAAGGAAGCAGCGGCCTTTAGGAGCCAGTTTTAATTGGCTCGTATGGCTCAGGGTGTTCTGGTGAAAAGTAAGTGGGGGGGGGAAGCCTGTGAACTGATTCTCTTCGTCAGATGACTCAAACAACTGAGCATCTTGAAGGAATGCTTGTAGCTCCGCCTCTCCAACCCCTCAGTGGGACTCCTTTACATACTGCTGTACACGTGACTTTCCAGATGCTGATGAAGAACAAGGAGGAACAGGTGTATCATGGACTGTTTGGGACACCTGTAAGGCCTGTGTCTGGGACTGGGATGAAGAGGGGGTACAATTACTTGACCCAGGCTGGGTCATGTACTCCATTACCTCTTGTTCATGGTGTGGCAAAATGAACGCCTACCACCAACACCAGCGCTTCTTGTTCTTGGGTCTGCAGCTAAAAACAAACTCATACTGCTTTGCTTGCCATCCCTGCCAAAGCTGCCCTTTCCTCTTTGGCCAGACATTGTAGAAAATTTTTTTTGTGGCTTGACACCCAAAATACTTTGTAGCTAATATGCTATATGTATATGTAAATTTGCACAGTAAGTGGATTTTTTTATTGGGGCGGAGGGGGGTTGACACAAAAAATGCAAGTGCGCTGTGTGTGTTGTATGTAGCACTTTGCTTCAGTGGTGACGCTTGTAATATGCAGCACAGTATACAAACTCTGTACTGCAGTATACACTGCGTCTGTGTGTCTGTCTGTACAAGTGTGATACTGTGCACGCAGTCAGCGAGAGGACCCTGCCTCTGGCTGCGTGCATGTAACACACTGACTGACTATCTATCTATCTATCTATCTATCTATCTATCTATCTATCTATCTATCTATCCAGCTAGCTAGCTAACAGTGAAACACTCTGTCTATCTGAGTACAGTAGATTTCAGGACTGCACCAATACAGTACAATCCAACAATCTATCTGACTAATAGTGTGAGTCTGACACAGTCTAACAAAGTAAAGCACTTTTTTTCACTTTGACAAAGCAAGCCAAGCAGCACAGAAAGGTTGTGATGCTAGCAAATCTCTGTCAGGAGTGGTAAATGCAGGCACGCCCTGGCCTTATATAGGCCAATGGCTGCCTGTGTGGCATGCAGTGACAGACAGCCAATCGGCTGCCTGCCACAACAAACATTGAGGGGCGCATCCCTGCTGTTATTGCAGGGTCCTAGGCATCATGGGGGAGGTCCCTAGGCATTGTGGGAGGGTCGAATATGGTCATATTCGGGTTGAACATTAGGACGACCTGAATTCGAACAACAACGCTAGTTATAGATAAACAAGAAAGCGCTTTCCAGCGTACAAGAACTATTTACTATGCACAGGGTAATAGAGCAAGTAAACTATTAGCGTCCAAAATTAAAGCTAAGCGATTTAGACATATGTTACCCTTTATATTTCATCACAGGTCCAAGGCTCAGCTGTTTAACCCCTTAGATATGGCTAATGCATTTAGAGATTTTATCAAGAATTGTATAATCTTAAAGAGGATCGACATATTATCCAACCTACTGTCACTGTCCCTTCCATGACTAGGGTTATATGACCTGTGAGACAAGCTGCACGGTGGTCTGACAGTCTTTGGTTTTGCTTGTTTCTGTGTTGATGTTTGTGATAATCACACCCCTTGTATCAGCTGTAGCTGGTGGTCATTACTGCTCCTCCATTTAGTCTGGCCTCACACTTCATGCTTTGCAGTTTATATTCACTTCTGGGATGTGAAGAGCAGGTCTGTTGTCCTCTCCAGAGTTCCTGCTTCTCTATTTGCTATTAAGATAAGTTGAACTACTTTTGGTGTTTTTGTTCTTTAGTTGTTACTAGGTCTCAGGGAGACACTGGTTCTTTCATCAGGGAAGGAACCAGTAGTCTCCAGCCCAGTCACTACTCCTAGGGCTATTCAGGGCTTCTAGAGCCTAGGTTCCTGTGTATGAGTATTCCCACCATCAGGGGATATTCATACTGTCAGGAGTTAGGGCTAGGTTAGGGTGTCTGTAGGGGGTGACCATTCCCTTTTCCCTAGCCATTGGAGGCCTAGTGCCTTGTATTTACCTTTCTGTTGTCCTCCCCTCCCTGTTATCCGTGACACCTACCCAAAGTTTAATAGATTCTTTTTTGGATTCCATTAGTTTACCTAAACTTTCGGAGGAACAAATTGATATTCTTAACAGGTCGATCTCTGCTCAAGAGATAAAGTGATTAAAAGTTTACCTGTGCATAAATCCCCAGGATTTGATGGTTTTGCATCCGAATATTATAAGGCTTATAGTTCCTTGTTATCTCCATATTTAACCGTGGTTTATAACTAGAGATGAGCGATTCGAAGCTGACGAAGTGGAATTTGACCCGAATTTCAGAAAAAATTTGATTCGCAACGAATCCGAATTTCCTCGCAATTCGTTGAAACGAATAGCAGTTTTTTTCTAAAATAGCAGCTACACATGTGAGGACATGGGGCAAGGAACTCTGGGAAGGCGGGATTGACCGATAATGCCATGCATGCAGCCAATCAGCAGCCAGCCAGCCCTGTGATGTCACACCCCTTTAAATAGCCTCAGCCATCTTGGATTAAGACATTTTACAGCATTCTGAGTGCAGGGAGATACGTGTGCAGTCGCTAGTAGAAACCTCATTGGGACAGTGCTAGAAAAGCGATTTACAAGTGCAGGGAAAGGATAGGGAGGAATCATTTCACAACATCTTAGTGCAGGGAGAGACGTCAGAAGGCGCTAGGGCCAGTGCTAGAAAAGCGATTTACAAGAGCAGAAAAAGAATATTTGGGGATCCAAATAGCCATTATACAGCTCTGTCATTCCATTTGACGTGATATATATATATATAAAGACGTATTTCAGTACAAAAATACAAATATATTCTCAGTTCACTTCTGCAGTTATATTTGGTTAAAGCGTGTTTGAGTACACACGTGTTTGAGTACAAAAAGAAAAACGTGTTTGAGTACAAAAAGAAAAATATATATGCAGTTCCCTGTTGCAGTTATTGGTGCTATAAACGTTTACTGGCCTATTTCTGTACAAAAATAAAAATATATTTGTCGCTTTTAGATGTGTTTTAATTTGCTTTAAATTTATTTAGTTCAAGTAAAAGTATGTCAGAGAAGTGGCAGGCCATGCACAGCGAAAGTGGCAAAGACCTAAATGTTTCTGGCGCAGGCAGAGGTCGCAGCAGAGTAAGGGGGTGTGTCAGCAGGAGTTGCAGCGAGAGGCCTGAGCTCCTGGTGTCATCTAGCGGTCGTGTCTTGACCAGCAACCCAGCGATTCTAGATTGGTTAACTCGGTCATCAGACACCCCCAGCCAACAGTCGTTGGGTTCGTCAGACACAACCCTTAGTTGGCATGGCCTGGGAGCAGACCCTGTGCCTTCACCTGTCCTCAACTTGCCTTTTTCCTTTGCTGTTCCCTCAGCCACAGAAGTATTGAATGCTGTGGGCTCAGCTCCACTATACAGCGAGGATGAGCTAGTAGAGGACAGTCAGCAGCTACTGCCCAGCCAAGATCTGGAGGAGACATCCACCGCTTTCTCCACTAGGCGGGCAAGTAGTGATGAGGAGAGTGGCGTGGGAGGTGGTGTTGCGAGTGGTCAGGCTCCTGACCCAGAGACCGTTGAGGACATCAGTGACATGCATACACTACTCGATGATGATGAACTTGATCGCACTTGGGAGCCGGGTGAAGAAGGGGCTTCATCATCATCAGGAGAAGAGGGTGGCAGCTTGCCCGTGAGGCAGCGGCTGAGCCAGCAAGGTGGTAGCATGGCTGGTAGTCAGCAGGGTGGCAGCAGTGGGAGGTCGGGAGCCAAACGTGCCCGGGGTAGATTACCTGCTTCGCAGCAGCCTACCTGCCCGGGAAATAGTGGTGCAGGAGTTCACGGAGGCATCGGCAGTAGCAGTCAGTCAGTGCGGAGTGTTGGGGGGCAGTGTGGCATTTTTTTGTTAAGCCCCCGAAGGAGGTTAACATGGCCATATGTAAAATTTGTGGGCAGAAGGTGAAGCGTGGCCAGGCTGCCAATGTTGGCACCATGGCCCAGCGTCAACATATGCAGCGTCACCATAAAGTGGCCTGGGAGAACTGTGGCTCCGATGTGGTGGTCCAGCCTGCCGCAGCAACCTCTCCGTCACCCAGTGGCACGCACCCACTTTCAGGCAGTCAAGGCTCCACCACCTCAGCCGAAGGGAGCTGTATGTCATTTCCATCTTCTGCTGGTCCAGATGCTCCTTCTACTCCTACTCCTCGTCAGTCATTCTGTCAGCAATCGATCACCGAAGCGATTGCCAAGAGACAACAGTATGCGTGCACTCATCCAACGACACAGAAGCTGAATGTGCTCCTGTCCAAGTTGCTGGTGCTGCAGTCCCTCCCTTTCCAAGTGGTGGACTCTGCACCTTTCAGAGAACTGATGGCTTGTGCCGAGCCGAGGTGGAGAGTCCCAAGCCATCATTTCTTTGCGAAAAAGGCAGTACCAGCCCTGCACAAATATGTACAACAGAAGGTGGGCCAGTCCTTGAGCCTGTTGGTGTCTGCCAAAGTGCACAGCAGCACCGATGTGTGGAGCTGTAACTACGGTCAGGGACAATACATGTCCTTTACGGCCCACTGGGTGAATGTGATTCCTGCACAGCCACACCAGCAACTTGGCCATGTGACACCGCTTCCGCCTCCACGTTCTCACGCCGCAGGTCCTGCGACAACGTCCGCCTCTGCCTCCTCATCCTCCACCGTGTCCTCAGCCTCCACCGCAGGGACAATTCACAGTGCCCCTGAAGCATACCACATGTGCAGGGCACGGCGGTTTTATGCTGTTCTGCACCTGGTTTGCCTGGGGGAACAGAGTCACAGGGAGGAACTGCTTTGTGTGATTCATCAAGAGATCGAATATGGCTTTCTCCACGACAACTCAAAATCGGAACCATGGTGACCGACAACGGGAAGAACATTGTGTTTGCGCTGCGTCAAGGAAGTCTGAGCCATGCACCCTGCATGGCACACGTGTTCAATCTGGTTGTCAAGCGGTTCCTGAAGTCTTCCACCCATCTGCAAGACATCAAAAAAATGGTCAGGAAACTTTGCATGCACTTTAGCCACTCGTACACCGCAAAGCACACCCTTGAGCTGCAGCGGCAGAACGGCATCCCCCAACATAGGCTGATATGTGACGTTTCCATCCGTTGGAATTCCACCCTCCATATGTTGGACCGACTATACGAACAGAGAAAGGCCATCGACGAATTTTTGATGATCCAAGCGGATAGGAGTACTCCCATGTGTAACTTTAAAGTAAGCCACTGGCAGCTCATGCGGGACACCTGCCGTTTGCTTAGGCCCTTTAAGGAGGCCACGTTATTTGTCAGTCGCCAGGACTATGGGATGAACAACGTCATTCCACTACTTCATGTCCTGGAACAGATGCTGGTAAATCTGGCTGGTCAGGGGACTGGAGACGTGACGCCTAGATCTCCCGGCCACATAAGCCCTGTGGGGGCTGAACTGGAGGAGGACATTGGATGAAAGGCAATGTATAGCGAAATGGGTGGTTTTTCTACTCAGGTGACAGGAGAGGAGGAGCAGGAGCAGCCAGAGGAGCAAGAGGGAGATGAGGAGGGCGAGGCAGAGGACCCAGACACACCGTGGCAGTATGCAGTGGAGATGGAAGCAGGGAGTCCCTCCGAGTCGCTTGCAGAAATGGCCCGCTGCATGCTCACTTGCTTGCGCAGTGACAGCCGAATTGTCACCATTCGGCAGATGGACGACTTCTGGCTTTCCACCTTTTTGGACCCTCGCTACCGGTCCAAAATGGGGGCCTTTTTTTACACCCGCTGAGAGTGAGAACAAACTGAACTACTACAGATACATCCCATGTAGTCAGTTGGCCGCTGCCTATCTGCGCCATCGTTTATCCTTTCGCAGGTCTGACCGGGGGGGCCTTCTGCACTCACGTTCCACTGCCATGGCTGCTGGGGAGGGGTGGGGTGACAGGAGCAGTACCAGCTCCATCAGCAGCAGCCTCGAGTCGCTGATGAGCAGCTTTCTACACCCGCATAGTGAAGAAACTACTAACCAGCAGCTAAACATAGAGCAGATCCTGAACCAGCAGGTGGTGGCATACTTTGAGTGCACCCTGCCAGCCGTCATTGAATATCCGCTGGACTACTGGGCAGCCAAACTGGATTTGTGGCCGCAACTGGCCGAGTTTGGCCTTGAAAAGCTGTCCTGCCCGGCCAGTAGTGTGGCAGGAGCCATAGTTACCCCAAGAAGAACCCACCTGTCCACCCAAAATGTGGAGAGACTGACCTTTGTCAAGATGAATCAGGCGTGGATCAGCCGGGATTTCTACCCACCAATGCCTGATGCATCTGATTAGATGATCCATGCCGCCAGACCCAAACCTTGACAAAAGAGACCGGTTTCTTCTGTCAACCTGCCTCAGCTACTACTCTGATGCTGCCACCCACCAGATGCCACACATCAGATGCCAAGTGCTCCTTCTTTCACCCACCTTCATCAGCGGGTACTGGTATTGCCACCCACCACCCCAGTTGGTCACCGGGTCACTTTGTGGTCTCCTGATGCTGCTGCCATCTCCACACTATGTCACCTTGCCGCTCTGTGGTCTCCTGATGCTGATGATGCCATCTCCACACTATGTCACCTTGCGGCTCTGTGGTGTCCTGATGCTGCTGCCATCGCCACACTATGTCATCTCGCCACTCTGTGGTCTCCTGATGCTGCTGCTGCCATCTCCACACTATGTCACCTTGCCGCTCTGTGGTCTTCTGATGCTGCTGTTGCTGACATCTCCACACTATGTCACCGGCGAGGTGCGCTCAGCGCACCTGAGAGCCAAACAAAGTAAAAACAGTGCTGAAAGTACTAAAAAGCCAACAAATGCGGCTTTAGAGGCTCCATCAGCTCAGAGATCCTCCCAGATTTCTGCAAATACAACCAGCAGTACAAAGCTCCAGTCTGAGATGGGGTAAGCGACCCACAAATCACCGCAGATTCGTCCATCACCTGTGAGTGGGAAGGGGGGACCCAGCAACGTTCAAACACCTGGCACCTGGAGGTGACGGAGCAGAAAGTAACAGCCTGCTAGCCTGGGCTGAGCCTAGCACAGAACTGTCCGGCCCTTGTAAAAGAAAAGGAAACCCTGAGGAAAGCAAAGAAAATCCAGAACCAGATAGAGGGAATTTATAAATTAAAGGCTGCAAATCCCTCCAAGGAGGCTCTGTATGACAGCAAGCTGAAATCACTGGCTATGGAACTCGCTTCGGTGGTTTGGAAGATCGACTCAGTCCAGGAACAACTGGGACCCATAGGAGAGACTTATAAACCTTTATAAGTATAAAGATCTTTTCCAAGCGACTGAGGAACCCACCAGTATGCCATCGGTAAGGAAAATCTGTTTTGCAGCAGCCAATATTTTCTTAATAGCGAAAAGACCTGTCTGAGGATAGCAATGTAACCAGGGAGTTTCAGCAGCAGAAGAGAGACTCTGCACTATCACCACAGCCAGCGGGGGGCAGCAGTGAGAAGTTTCATTTTGCACCAGGTACATCTGCAGAGGTATTAGGGGCAATTCTGCTCAGCTGGGGGCAATGGACAGCAGTGCAGCCCAGCTAATGGACTCACTTTAGAATGTAGAGATCCATGGTGTGGGGAGTCAGGAGTCTCTCATTACTGATATTGCTGGGGGAGTTATTTCTGGGGGTAATTTGTTTGATGGGGGGTGCAATGCATTTCCCAAGGATCTGAATGTACTAGCTCAGATAATCATGGCAATGAGGAGATGGTGCCGGATTGAACAAATGATTTCCCCCCTCTAGTAAATCAGCCACAAACATCTAATGGGTCCAGTAGTTGTTCTGGCCCGGTACCCCCTCAGAACACTTGGAGCCGCGGGGCCCCTTCAGTGTTTGCTAGCACTGTCTACCTGGGGCAAGCGTTTAAGAGGAGGAATGTGGTGAGATTTAGGAATAAAGGTCCCAGGATGAATTACCCAATAGGCGTTATGTGGTGCGGGAATTGTTGTGTCACCAGATGGGCTTTGTACAGGCTGATATTCTGGCCGTCATTAACCTCCCAGATAATCAGGGTTATGATGTCAGCTTTAAGCTGATGTCAAACTTGGATAAATTCTGGGCTCCGTTCAGCAGGTTCAGGAATACAGAAGGCTGGGACAAGTTTACCTTTATCCCAATCTCAAAGCCAGATACAGTGAATGTCAATATCTTATTCTGGAATGAGGCGGTTCCCCCCCATGACATTGTAATCTGGCTCAGAAGCCATTGTGATTTGGTCTCTGACCTGACCAAGAATAAAGATGCCCATGGGATCTGGACAGGGAGTTGGAGAGTTTCAGTGAAGCTGAGACAATCTAATAATGTCACCCATCACCTGCCAAATTCGTTTTTTATTGGTCGGGAGAGAGGTGTCTGTTTCTATTCCGGTCAGCCAAGGCTGTGCTATAAATGTGTCAAATCCGGTCACCTGGCCATCATTTGTACAGTAATGAAGTGCAATCTGTGCGGTGAAATTGGCCATACAGGGTCAGATTGTGTGAATGTGCGGTGTAACTTATCTGGTGAACATGGCCATTTCCATAGAGAATGTTCGCAGGCTTATCACAATCTATGTAATGACCCTGCAGATGAGGAGCTGATTACTGCCACAGAGGTCTTAGAGGAAGAAGCTTTAATGTCAGAGATAATCCTGACCGGAGAAGATCCTCAACCAGAGGTACAGGAAACCAGAACACACCTGGCAGGTGAACAACCTGGAGAACATTGATCCCAGGATTCACTGCCATGTGTTAGTTCTGCCTCTGCCGTGCCATCTCCTTCTGTGCGGGGTGAAGTCACACAATCTAAACTGAAAAATAAAAAACATAAATCTACCCGCAAGCCTGAGGGGGAATGGATGGTGGTAGAGAAACCGGCAAAGAAAGTAAAAGGTCTCAAAGAAGTAGTGGGGCTCATTGCCTCTAACAGGTATGATGTGCTGGCAGGATCCAACACTGATCCCTATGAGTTAGAGCTAGAACAGGAACTAAAAAGAATAGAGGGCCAGAAATGGAGGAATCATGTAAACCAGCAATGGGGATTCAGACTCTGATTTGACATTTTTAGAGTAATTGTTCTGCTCCTCTGCACTATGATGGCGGAGTTCTCTTTAAGTATTGTTTCCAGTAAAAAGTGAAACCTGGCGTCCTTCCCCCATAGGTGAACACATCATATAACCCGGTCTCGGAGATGATTTGGCTGAGGACCCTGGCATCTCCACGTCCTGTTCTTCCTGAGGACCTGTCACTTGTACTAAGGGCCACATTAAAATCCCCAGCCATGATGAACAGTATAAAAATTAAAAGAAGTAGGCATGAAGTATATGAACACCTGAGCTACCTGGATGCAGATGTGTTTTTCCTGCAGGAGACTCGCCTGTCCTCGGTGAAGTCATTACGTGATGCGGAGGCCGAGTGGCAGACCAGACCCTCGTTTTGGTCCCTGGCTGCCGAGCCTTATGCAGGGGTTGCCATTCTTTTTAGTACAAGGGATGAAATAATCCATAAATTTGACAGAAATATCAATGGGTAGATGTCTGATGTTAGAGGTAACTATATGTGGGAGAAGACTCCGGTTCATTAATATTTATGGAGCACAAGTCATATCAGAAAGAGTCAGTCTTTTCAATGATGTAAAACCCTATCTGTCCTTTTCCATTCCAGTCATCATGGCTGGGGATTTTAATGTGGCCCTTAGTACAAGTGACAGGTCCTCAGGAAGAACAGGGCGTGGGGATGCCAGGGTCCTCAGCCAAATCATCTCCCAGTCCGGGTTATATGATGTGTTCACCTATGGGGGAAGAACGCCAGGTTTCACTTAATTCTCGGGTGAATGGAGGAATAGAATTGAACTAGCCCTGGTGAGTTGTACAGAAACTGTCACAGATAGGAATGAGAAATTAGTGCCTTATTCTGATCATGTTGTCCTTTATTTTTGTTTGGGGGTTGGTAAGCGCCCTGACATGGGTAGGGGACTTTGGAGACTGAACTCCAGCCTTTTAGAGGAGCAGCTTGTACAGGAAGAAGTAGAAAGTCTCCTGCAGAGACAGATGGATAGGCAGGACTTCAATGAATGTAATGCAGATTGGTGGGAAGATGTCAAGGAGGACATCACTTCTCTATTAAAGAGATTATCAACCAATAGGGGAAAAAGTAAATATAGGCACTACCTGGGATTACGGAAAGAGTTGGAGTCTCTTTACTCAGATGGGGTGGTGGCAGAGGAAAAGATAACCCAGCTAAAATCAGAAATGAAGCAATATCAGTAAAGCAGATACAACTCCTTAAAGTTTTTGAAAGAGATTACGGGACCCCGGGAACACCAGATCCCTTTGAGAATTGCAGGGATAGAGTGGAGAAGAAACTGATAACTGGTCTCATGGATTCCCATGGGGTTTTACAGGACTCCTGTGCAGGAATCCTAGAAGTTGTAAAAACATACTATGCTGTCTTATTCCAGAAAAAGGATTTAGATAATGAAAGGATGACCAATTTCTTGGCAACAACTTCAGGTCCTGACACAAATAATTTAGACTTTCCCCCCCCTCACAGCAGACATAACGGTAGCGGAGGTCAAAGAGGCCATAGACAAGTTGTCCCAGAGGAAGGCACCAGGTCCTGATGGCAAAACTGCCAAATTTTATAAGAAATTTAGAGATATTCTGTCTCCTATTCTTGTGGAGGTTTAAAAGGGCTGTCTAGGAAAGCGTCTGATGCCCCAGTCCATGAGATTGTCATCCTTTGTCCTACTATCAAAGGGCAAAGAACCAACTGATATTAGGAACTGGAGGCCTATAGCCCTTTTAAATGTCGATAGGAAAGTTCTAGCTAAAATTTTGTTTTCTAGACTGGTTAGTCTTTCCTCATCACTACTGACAAGCAGTCAGTTTGGTACGGTGAAAGGATGGAACATCTCTGGAGCTGTCACCTTATTAAGGGAGATCTTTGAGAGATGTAAAGTATTTGGCTATGGTAAATATGTTGTCAGTCTTGATCAGACCAAAGCCTTTGACAGAGTGGACCATGACTACGTATGGGCAGCTTTGCTGAAGTATCTCATCCCAGAGCTCTTTGTAGATTGGTTAAAAATTTTATACAGAGAAGTTTCCTCCTCATCAATGGGTGGCAAGGCGACACTTTTAGGGTAGAGGCAGGGATGGCAGGGGTGAGACAAGGTTGCCCCTTGAGCCCACTTTTGTACGTCTTTGCTATCGATCCTTTTCTGAGATATTTGCAGGAATGTGGATTCCAGGGGGTGATAATTCCCAATAGCCCTCCTCTGACTATGGTAGCATATGCTGATGATGGGACTGCTGTGATATCCACTCCTCGTGAGGGCGCAATGTTATCTGCAGCAATAAGAAATTACTCCCAAGCTTCAGGGGCACTGATCAACCTGGAGAAAAGCAATGCTCTCTGGACCTTGCAAGGTGATCCTGTCTTTCATCTGGCACAGTTCACGATAGCCTTAACCCAAATCAAGATCTTAGAGGTTACATTTGGGAGAGAAGACAATGCTAGATTAAACTGGGAGGAGAAATTAGAAGCTGGGAATGTAAAAGATCAACGTTGTAAACATTTCAAGCTGATCTATAGAAAAAGGGTGATGATGTTAAAGACCTACCTGGTCCCTGTATTTCTCTGTGTCTGTGGTCTTCCAATTGCCTGATAGCCTTTTGTGGGGGAATAGGTTAAACCCAATAAAAAGAGGAGTGACTTACCTGCAGAGAAGAGAAGGGGGTTTGGGCATGCTGAATCCGGGGCTATTTTTTGACTCCTTGTTCCTGAAAGTGAATTTTGGGAGCCTGGACACTAATGTCTGTCCCATGTAGGTAAGCAGTGTCAGAGCCTGGATAGAGCCCTTTGCAGAAAGCTGGTTAAGGGGAAATACACTAAAGAGGGGGAGATGGACTCATTGTCACCTTCCACTATACCTGCGCTCAGGTCTGAAATCCCTGAGGAAATGGGGAATAGAGAAGTCATACCTGGAGAACAGCACAAGAAAACAGCTCTACCATAGTATCTGCAGGTCCTTCTTCTGCTCTCCGCTGGCACTCAGAGACTGTGTCACATCGGCTCTGCAGGAATTGTCCTTTAGGTTGCCCCCAAGAAGAGTCTATGGAGCATTTCATGGTGGATTGTGCGGGGAGTTGTCAGGTCTGGGAAGGAGTGGCGGCAAAGGCTTAAAATTCAGAGGCTGAAACTTTTGAGTTACTCGGATAAGGTGTATGGGGTCCCCCAGACAATTCCCAATGTAAACAGAGAAACAATCTATATCATAATATCTGTGGTGAAATATTATCACTGGCATGCAAGGACCAGGGTGGCCATTTGCAATAAATTGTTTCTTCCTTGGAAGGTGATAGATTTCATTATGTCTGAGCTCAGATGGATCAAATCATTAGAGATCAGGAAATGCAGGAAAAATGCTGAATTGTGGAAAAATGTGAATCTCTGAATTGTGCTCCAGGAAAACATTCTGATTTTATTGTTTCTTTATTACAGCCAAGAATGGTGGGACTTTGCTTTTGTTCTAGAAGTGTTTGTGTGCGGAGTGTTGTAAATGTTGTGATATGTTGTATTTTAATCTGTTTGTTTTTACAATAAAAATATCCGGACTCTGTCATTGTGCCACTCTGTGGTCCTTGGCTCCTTGCCAAGAGACAACAGTATGCGTGCACTCCTCCAACTGCGCAGAAGCTGAATGTGCTGAATAAACCAAACTCACATTCCCTATTAGTGGGTGAACAATCCGACGCTTGGTGAATTCTGCTTCACAATGATAGTAAGAGCCAACATCGAAGGATCAAAAAGCGATGTCGCTATGAACGCCACAAGCCAGTTATCTGTCATTGTGCCACTTTGTAGCCTCATGATGCTGCTGCCACCTCCAGACTCTGCCATTGTGCCACTCTGTGGCCAGTTATCCCTGTGTCCTCAGAGCAGGTCGCACCCGGCGTGCGCTGGGCGCTTGGAGCCAGAAGAGCGAGCCCCTCGGAGTCAAGTCCCTGCCTGATGCCACACATCAGATGCCAGGTGCTTCTTTCACCCACCTTAGTCAGCGGGTACTGGTGTTGCCACCCACCTCCCCACTCTGTCACCGGGTCACTTTGTGGCCTCCTGATGCTGCCGCCACCTCCAGACTATGTCTTTGTGCCACTCTATGGCCTACTGATGCTGCCGCCACCTCCAGACTCTGTCATTGTGCCACTCTGTGGCCTCCCGATGCTGCTGCCACCTCCAGACTATGTCCTTGTGCCACTCTGTGGCCTACTGATACTGCCGCCACCTCCAGACTCTGTAATTGTGCCACTCTGTGGCCTCCTCATGCTGCCGCCACCTCCACACTATGTCCTTGTGCCACTCTGTGGCCTCCAGATGCTGCCACCACCTCCAGACTCTGTCATTGGGCCACTCTGTGGTTTCCTCATGCTGATTCCACCTCACCACTATGTCATTGTGCCACTCTGTGGATTTCTCAAGCTGTTCTACCACCCTCCCCACTCCATGACTGGGCCACTATTTTGCCTTTTTGGCCTGGATGACATCACTATTTATTTTACCCTTCTTCTGATCTGTCAGAAGGAAGGAAAAAAGAGACGCACAACGAATCCTGTCTGTGTAGCAGCTGTAAGGCCTGTATAGTCCCATCAGAATTGGCTTATGATTTGGTAGCCAAAAGCAGGAGTGGGTACAAAACACAGAAGACATGCAAATATTCCATTCACGTGTCATCTCTGTTTTGCAACCACTCCTGTTTTTTTTGGCATTAGCAATACTGATGGGTTATTGAGCAAATGCTGACTGAGTGAAGGCATATGCTCCACAGACAGGATCCGTTTTTTGTGGGTTATTGTTCTGATGGATCAGAGGAAGGGCAAAATAATCAGTGATGTCAACACAAACTTAGTGCTGACTCCCTCTCCACGCTGTCGGGGGGGCTCTACTTGCATAGGTGGTTAATAGAACAGGTTCTGTAGGCATCTTTGTGGAATCAGCTGACAAGGGTGTAAAAGGAGTGCGCTTCTTCTTGACGCTAACAGGGACCTGTAAGGCTGAGTTCATATTTGAGTTATTTGGTCAGTTTTGGCCCCGTGACTGCCCAAATAAGTGAAGTGTGCAGTGATTCTAATAGCGACGCCTGTCATCTGCATGTCATACTGACTCAGTGTTATTTCACTACCACAGCAGACTCCCTATGCGTGTTACTGCAAGGCACAGTGTTTTACACCACTATCAAGGCTCTCTGCAGGCCAGAAATAGATGTTTTTTAACACGATTCGCTGCGAATAAATTCAGATCGAAGCGAATCTTTTCGGAAAATTCGGCGAAAATTCGGCGATTTTTCAGAAGCTCGCTCATCTCTATTTATAACCAAGCAATATCATTTGGTCATTTTTCTCCAGAGATGCTTAAGGCCATTATAGTTACTATCCTAAAAGAGAGGAAAGCATATGGCTAACTGTAACTTTACACCTATGATAGCTTCGGTACAAAAAGATATTAGCAAGATACTTTCAAAAGCGGAATTGTCTTGGTTGGGATGTATTGCGGCCTTTAAAATGGCAATTCTCCGAAAAATTCTTTATTTATTTCGAACTATTCCTATTATTCTGTCCTCCTCTATTATAACCTCCTTGCAATCTATAATACATAAATTTATATGGAATAATAGGCAATCCCGTTTATCTCCTTCAATTTTATTTCGATCAAAAAAGGTAGGTGGAATAGGGGTGCCTTATTTAATGGATTATTATCTGGCGTCATTGATGGATCATCTGGAGCTATGTATAAAGCTATGAGGTAAAAAAAAAATGGTTGGATATTGAAAAAACATACATTCCAAAAGGTAATTATCTGGATTTTTTACTGGCAGATTCCTGTTCGACTATTAGACTAACTCTGCATTTACCTCCTATAGATGCCATGTTATTCACATGGAAAAAACTTAAAAGCACAAAATGTATAGATACGGAATTAATCTCAATTACAGTTCTTTTGTAATTTTTTGAACTCCTTATACCACACTTAAACTTGTAATCCTGGTATAAACTGGGTTATCAATATAATACGGATTTACCGACATTTCATACCTTTCTGAATAAATATAGAATGTTACAAATAACTAATTTATTTAATTCACTTTCAAATAAAATAGTTTCTGTGCCCACAATTTTGTGGAAAAGAAGTCAAAATATTAATCTTTGTAAAGGAGGTATTTCCTTATTATAATTTAATTCAGAATAAAGGTAATTGGATGAAAATGTATATTTTCTCTATTTGGGAGCAAGATTTACAATGTTCCTTTTTGCTCTCCCAGTGGAAAACTGCAATCTGCTCTAGTTCTACAGCTTCTAAATGTATTTCCCACTGGGAAAATTACCAAAAAATGTTATTTTCAGTGGTATAGAACGCTAGACTATAGATAGACTTTCTAAGTGCATGTCAGAATATTCTCCTGTATGCTGGAGGAAATGTGGTGAGTTGGGTACCTTTGTACATATGTTCTATCTACGGTACCTTTGTACATATGTTCATATCTACGGTAACAGGATGCCTGACTAGCCCTAATGCGGCATTGGCATTACTTATTCTGGGAATAGACAGATTCTCACGTATCTACCGAATTGTAGTTACTCTAATTTTTTTGCAACACGGCTTTCCATAGTTACTAGATGGAATCACTCTACGCCACCTAATATATCTGAAGTAATGCAGAAGATCCATTCAAATTACCATTATGAATGTGCATTAGCATACAGTAGATTTACCTATCATAAATTCAATGCTAATTGGAAATATTGGGACAAATTCCTGCCTCCAATATGTAAATGAACATATAGCAATATTGTATATAACATTGATATTCTAATTATTGTTAATATTGATATGTCTTTGATATGCCATTGTATTCTATAGACGTGTTTTTTTTTCCCTTTCTTCTCTCTTTTGTTATTTCTTTCTCTTCTTTTTGTTTGTTATTTACTCTTTTTGTTTTACTGTAAAATTCAAAAAGAAAAAAAAAGAGCTTTTGGCACTGAGAACATATGTAAATTCTGCAGCTCACTTAAACTAAAGCACCACAATCACATACACCGTTACCACTTAAACAGAACAAAAATAGTGCCTTCCTTGCTACCATTCTTAAAAAAAAGTAAAGTATGCAACTGACTAACTTTTCTAGTTACATGGTTTGTACAGTTCTAAAAAGTAGGCCCGGAGCAAGGCTAAGAAAATTAAAATAGGCGAAGGGCCTCATGACAGGGGGGAGAAGGAAAATTCTAGAACAAACGAGGTAATTCGAGTAGGGGGTGGTCAAGCAGCGTGGAGTGATGAGGAGGGGTAAGTGGTAGGAGGGGTCAAGGGTGAAGGTATAAAGGCAGGGGGCCAGAAGGGGAAACAGTTGCGGTGAAAGAAGAACAAAGGAGAACAATTGAGTGGAACAATGGATGACTTACTTGGTCGCTTGAGGGTGGCTGCAGAGGAGCGAGGCATGGACTGGCTGCAGTTCAGCTGGCTTCCATTCTTCCGGGGGTCTCGCAGGCTGCTACTGTCCAGCGACCTGTTTCTTTGCGGCCCCGGCGGTCAAGGCCGCCGGTGCGCCTTTCACCTAGTGAGACCCGTGGGGTCCAGCGCCATCGTCGGAGCCCCATTCGGGACCCTCCAAGCCGGCGGGCTAAGCATCCTCCTGTTTTAGCTACAGCGCGGTCTGGGAGGAATCCGCAGCGCAGGCGGGACCTCGATCCGGAGCAGCCTGGCAGGATGCAGGTGCGCTCTGGGTTGGAGCGGCATCGGGATTGGGAGCAGGCGGCAGACCAGTGCGGGCCCAAGGAGGCAGGTACTGCCCGGCGGGGGAGAGAGCCAGCACCAGTGCACGACCAGGGGACCAGAGCGGTTGGGGCACCTCCTGCGGCAGAAGACCGGAGGGCAGTGATGGCAAGCGTGGTACGCCAGGTGCAGAGATCGGTGGGGGAGACCCGTCCCGCAGCGGTGGAGGTGAGGCCGGCCCCAACCAGGGCGCGCACACGACGTCAGGGGCGGAGACTTCCGAGTCTTGTGGATCGGCCGGAAGTGATGTTGCGCGGTTGCCCCCGGAACCGGAAGTCCGGCAGGAGGAACCCGGAAGTGTTCCACGGGCCATGGAGGAGACTGGGGACACGAATTCCAGATCAGAAGGGGAGCTGTCCGGTGACGACACAGAGACAGCGGGCTTGCTGTCGCAGCGGGGACCTTTGCAGGGTGAAGCATCTGCGGCTGCAGCGGGGGGCCGCCCCGGGCAGCCTGGTAAGTCAGGGGATGGGGCGAGGGTGACTGATTGTTGGTTGGGTGCTGGAAGGGAGTGTGCATTAGATGTGGGGTTAGCGGGCCCTGGGGGCGGGAGTGCTCCTTCTATGGGGGCTGTAGCGTTGGTGCAAGGGCTGCGTGCCCTGTTACAAAGATTTGGGGAAGATAATGTGGAGCAACTGCGGCATAAGGGTGGTGAGGGGCGTCTGGTGCCTGATGGGACCAGCCAGCGTGTTGTCACTACTGCCGGTGGGGAAGCTGGGAGCAGCGCTTGTTCCACGCCGCTGTCCAGGGGTTCGGAGGCATCATTGTCGGCAGGCCCGGACAGGGTAAGTGCTGGGGTTGAGGGCGTTGCTGGGAATGAAGGAGGTGGAATTGCTGACGTAGCGAAGGGCGAAGTGTATGTCTGCTTTGAGGGTCCTTTGGGTGCGCACCTGGCGGTGGAAGTTCGGGAGAAGATCTGGAAGGGTGAGTACGTGGATATTTTCGCTTTGCTACCCTTGGAACGTTTTCAGGTTCGGGAGGTTAAGGTAAGTGATGGTAGGAAGCAGGGGGATGAAAAAACATTGTCGCGTTTCATTCCAAGGACATTTCAAAATTGGATGCAGGGTTTTGTGATTTTGGCTAGCGTCATTGGGGAAAAAGTGCCGGAACATTGTTCGGCGCTTTTTTGCTATCTGGACGCAATTAGCGAGGCTCATAGGGTGTATGGTGGCCTAGAGTGGCTACGATACGATGAGAAGTTTCGCCAGCGGAAGGCGATGCGGCCAGCGATTCGGTGGGATCACAGGGACATCAGCCTGTGGATGCGGCTGATGACGTCTGCAAAGGTGAGTTCGCCGTCGTTTCTCGGGGGAGCCGGGGGCCCTGGATATGGGGGGCCCCTGGCCAGAAAAAGAAAAGGAATTTGTTGGGCTTTCAATGAAGGGTTGCAAGTTTGGAGCGGCGTGCCGCTTTAAACATGAATGTGCTGGGTGCAGAGGCCCACACACTGCCTTGCGTTGCCCTAACAAGGCCAGAGGACGCACTGTGGATGCTGCGGGAAAAAGGGACGACACCGGTGAAGGTGGAAAAAATGCGGCCTTTGTTAAGTAAGTACCCGGACAGGGCGGCGGCCAGGTGGTTGGAGGCGGGATTTGCGAAGGTTTTAAGATCCCCTGCGATTTGGAGGTGGTACCTCCGATGCCGCGGAACTTAAAATCGGCTTTGTGCCATAAGGCTGTGGTTACTGAAAAACTGCGCAAGGAAGTGGCTTTAGGCCGGATGGTGGGCCCGTTTGAGAGACATCCGCTGGACAACTTGGTGATTTCCCCTTAGGGGTAGTGCCAAAAAAGGAACCTAACAAATTCAGGATGATTCACCACTTGTCTTACCCGAAGGGTGGGTCGTTCAATGAGTCGATTGATCCGGATTTGTGTAAGGTGGCCTATACATCATTTGACGTTGCCGTGGGTTGATTCGAAAATTCGGTAAGGGTTGTTTGATGGCAAAAGCTGATATAGAGGCGGCTTTTCGTTTATTACCAGTGCACCCGGATAGTTTTCGCTTGTTGGGTTGCGAATGGGAAGGGGGCATTTTTGTTGACAGGTGTTTGCCTATGGGGTGTTCAGTGTCTTGTGCCTTTTTTGAAGTTTTCAGTTCATTTTTGGAGTGGGCAGTAAAACAGGTTTCTGGTTTAGATTCTATCATTCACTATTTAGATGATTTTTTGTGTATAGGCCCCCCGGGCACTTATGTTTGTGCGGCATTGTTAGCGGCTTTACAGAGGGTGGCGGAGTCGTTTGGAGTTCCGTTGGCCCAGGATAAAACGGAGTTACCAAGTACTGAGTTGCGTTTTTTGGGCATTGTTATTGATTCCATGGCCATGGAATGTAGACTACCGGAAGATAAGTTGATTGAGTTGACAACTAGTGTGCAGAGGGCATATGTCTTAAGGAAAATGCGTTTGAGGGATTTGCACTCCCTTTTGGGCAAGTTGAACTTCGCATGTAGGATCATGCCTATGGGGAGGGTCTTTTCCAGGCGTTTGGCGGCAGCAATGGCTGGGGCGAGGGCCCCGGGACCCTTTTGTGCGCATCACCAGGGATTTGAGGGAGGACTTGGGGGTTTGGTTGCGATTTTTGCACTGTTATAATGGTCGCACGATGTGGATGGAGGAAGGGGTGCAGAATGCGGATTTGGATTTATTCACAGATGCGGCAGGTTCTACAGGTTATGGGGCTTATTTTAAAAGGAGATGGAGTGCGGAACCGTGGCCGGATGCATGGCGGTTGGCGGGGTTTTGTAAAAATTTGGCTTTATTGGAGTTGTTTCCCATTGTGGTGGCGCTGGAGCTGTGGGGCACTCATTTGCAGAACAAAAGAGTGCGTTTACACTGTGACAATTTAGGGGTAGTGGAGCTCGTTAATAAGAATTTTGCCTCCTCCCCGCCAGTGATTTGCCTGTTGCGATATTTGGTTTTCTTGTGTTTGCGGTGGAACATTTGGGTGCGGGCGGTACATGTACCTGGGACGGCTAACCACTTGGCTGATGCTCTTTCTCATTTTCAGTGGGCCAAGTTTCGACGGTTGGCACCGGAAGCAGATTTACGGGGGGAGCCTTGTCCGTTGGCGCTGTGGAAGATTGTGTCGGGATCCTTTCCAGTCTGATACAGCGATCTGTGAGTCCAGGGACATGGGCTGCATATGTTAAGGTATGGCATGACTGGTGTGGTTTGGTTCGGGCAGCTGGTGGTGGTCTGGACAAAAAGCATTTAGAACCCTCGGTGCTGATATTTATGGTGAGTGGGATTCGTCAAGGATGGGGGGGGGGGCTTCAATTAGCAGGATGGTTTCGGCTTTGGACTTCTGGTTTAAGCTGAGGGGCCTGGAAGATGTCACCAGAAGTTTTGTGGTGCGTCAGGCGCTGAAGGGTTACAGGAGAGGGGGAACAAGGAGGGATGGTAGGAGGCCGGTGTCTTATTTGTTACTACTGAGGTTGTTGGGTGAAGTGTGTACGGGCGCATTTGAGGTTTTGTTGTTTACTGCGGCTTTTTCCCTTATGTTTTTTGCAGCATTGAGGATTGGTGAGCTGGTTTGTCCGAGTAAACGGGTGGCGGGCGGTTTGTTAAGGGAGGATGTGTGTTTGGGGAACGACAGGTTGTGGGTAAAAGTGCGGAGGTCCAAGACGGATCAAAGGGGCTGTGGGGTTAATATTGGACTTTACAGGATACAAGGGGCAGAGGTCTGCCCTTGGGGAGCGGTGGATCAGTATTTGAGAGTGAGGCCCCAGGGCGGAGGACCGTTGTTGGTGCATGAAGATGGGTCATTTTTAACGCGTTATCAATTTAGTGCGGTATTAAAAGGTGTTTGGTCATTGCAGGATGCTGCCCGAGGGACTATTCCACTCATTCATTCCGAATTGGGGCCGCTACTGAGGCGGCGAGGCGGGGGTTAACGGGAGATGTTATTCAGCGCATAGGTCGGTGGGAATCGAGGCGCTATCGATTGTACGTGCGGCCTCATTTGTTACAGGATTAGGAGTGGGATGGTGGCTGGGCGGTGGTTTTATGTTTACAACAAACAAAACAAAAAAAAAAAAATTATATAATAACCTCTTATGGGTTTTCGCGGGGGAGGAAGGTTTTGTGTGGTTCATGGGCGCTTACAATTCTTCATGCTAGTTAGTTTTGTTTTGTTTATCCAAATATTTTGCAGGGGCGGATGGCTGTTTAATATGGATCTTGGGTCACTCCTACGTGTATTGGGGAGCTCGGAGAGCTGATGTTCGGCCCAACGGGCGACAGTTGGGGATTCCTCGCAGCACGGCTCGGGTTCGCTGGATAGGAGTTCCGGGTATGCTGTGGAGCCGGGTCGTTCCGGAAGTGCGCAGATATGTAGGTTTGGAGAGGCAACCGGATATATTGGTTATACATGCTGGGGGGAATGATGTGGGGTTGAGATCTATGCGTGAATTAATACGTGATATAAAAATTGATTTGTTGAGGTTGCGAACAGAAATGCCGGATACAGTATTTCTGTGGTCTGATATGGTGGCACGAATGTCGTGGAGGCACGCAAGATCAGTGCAGAAGCTTAACAAAGCACGGGTGAAAATAAATAAGGAGGTGGGTAAGTTTTTTCTTAGAAACGGAGGTTTGGTGATCAGACACCGCGAGCTGGAAGAGGAGACTCCAGTCTATCTCAGGGGTGATGGTGTTCATCTGAACGCGGTGGGGATTGATTTGTGGTGTCTTGGGTTGGAGGACGGTTTACAGAGAGCATTACAGGTGTGGGGGTGCGCGCAAGCCTAAGGAGTCAGGCGTGCTGCGCGGTGGCGGGGTTGCAGGTCAAAGTGGGGAAGGATAGGTGTAAGAAAAACGGGGTGGAACCCATCTGAGGTATGGAGTTCCTGTTTAAGTTGAGCCTCAGGTGACACTTGGTTGTCAGGGAGGCCAAGGGGAGCTGCGGATGCTGGTACCGTTGTCCCTGAGCCGGTGGTATAGCGGCGGGGGGCCAGAAAACGGAAGTATACACAGTAACGCAATCTGATTGGGGGGTGTTAGTACTTGCAGGGACCTGCAACTCTACGTTATTAACTGTTTACAAATGTTAAAGGTAAAATGAAAATGTTAACGTGTTATAAGAATGGTTGTATAAATAAAGGGCTGCTATGGCCAATTTAAGCCAAATCAGTGGTGTGGTTATTTCTTAAATAAGGATGGTAAGTAAAGTGTGTAGTGGGTTCAAGGGTTTTATCTTATCTACACTAGTCATGGGACTGCTATTTCTTTTAGTGCACCACTTATTTTCCATCAAAGGCAAGAAGATGTTGCTTCTTGTTCTGCTGTATAATTCTAAACCTCTCCTCCCACTGTACACAAACTCTCATAATTGGAAAAAAAAATTGTGTCCGAACAGACTGTTACTATACAACTCCAGAGAAAATTCTTTTCTCTGGAGGAAACAATTATCTAAAGCAAACTTTTACAATTTGCCTCTGTATGATAGAAATTCATTGTTGCAATTGCCATTCTGTGTCATCCTGTCCTCACACCCTAACACACATGTACACAGGAAACTATATATGTAATGAAAACGAACTAAATAAAAACATGTTTCTTGATTGCTTCCTGTAGCCAAATATATACAAACTGGTCATGAGGAGCTCAGGTCATCACCATATTAAATTGAATATGATGCTGTTTTAAAAGTTCAACCAATACCACTTTTTTCCTTTTTTTATTTCTACATGCTATTTACATTTTGTATGAGATTACAACTTTTTTCCAGCCCAAAACACTTTAAGTTAGGTACATGGGGTAATATAATTATTTTATATCCATGTATTATTATAGTACAGTAGGCACTGCATTCCTAAAAAAAAAACATTAGCCTTGTGTTCTGGGATGATCATCACCCCTTTAGTGTATTTCTGATATTTAGCTTCTACTGTTGTTTATCCTAAAGGTTCAAGACAACATAATCACACCCCTGACATTTTTACATTTAATAATGTGATCTCATCTCTCCACTACAATGACCACATTTTCCCTATATAGTTACATAGTTACATAGTAGGTTAGGTTGAAAAAAAGACATAAGTCCATCAAGTTCAACCACTAGGGAAATAAACATATCCCAAATATAAAACCCTATGGACATAGTTGGTCGAGAGGAAGGCAAAAAAAAAATCCCCTGGTACAATTTGCTTCAACAGGGGAAAAAAAAATCCTCCCTGATTCCATGAGGCATAGGAGTTCCGGGTATCTTCACTTTAAAGCCTTAATACCCAGTTATAATCTGTGCTTCTAGAAAAACATCCAGTTTTTCGTAAAGCAATCTATTGTAGTTGCTGAAACTACTTCCTGAAGGAGCCAATTCCACATTTTCACAAACCTTACAGTGAAGAATCCCTCCCTTATCCGGGGCTTAAACCTCTTTTCCTCCAGATGCAAAGAGAGCCCTCTTGTTCTTTCAAAGATCTCAAAGTGAATAATTGGGAAGGGAGTTCTCTATATGGACCATTTATATAATTATACAGGGTGATCATATGCCCCCTTAAACATCTCATCTGAAGGGAGTATAGATTCAGTTCAGCTAATCTCTCCTCAAAGCTTAGCTCTTCCATTCTTTTTGTTTCAATCAGTTTTATTGAGTTTTCAGAAAAAGAAAAAGTAACAAGTAGACATAGCATAAAAAAAAAAAACATAACATTGTAGGCTCCGAATTAACAGACAGATACCAGGGAGCTGCACATGCCCAGAAATATGACAAAAAAGAAAAACATAGCAGGTCTAAAGAATTATAAAACACATGATAAACCTGTACAAAAACAGCTACATTTCTGCTAGCAGAAGCATATAGCACAGAGTGTAAACGAATACTCTAAGCAGATCTCCCCCTCCGGGGCGTCCCTTCTGTGCCCCCTTCACTTTTGGCCCCATTATATTAATAAGGAAGGCGCTGGAGCGCTTACACATGCGGGAAACCCCCGGGCGGGATACGGAGCTAGGAGACCAGCGTCCTACTCCGCCGCCATCAGGCCACGCCCCCCTCTTCCATTCTTTTTATTAGTTTTCCTTCTCTGCACTCTCCAATTCCTCAATGTCCTTTTTGTGAACTGGTGCCCAAAACTGTCTGACCAATGCTTTGTACAGGGGCAGGATTATGTCTCAATCTCTGCAGTCTATTCCTCTTGTGATACAAGAAAGTACTTTACTAGCTTTAGATATTGCAGCTTGGCATTGAATGCTGTTTTTAAGTCCATGATCTACCAGATCCCCCAGATCTTTTTCCATTTCTGACTTCCCCAAATTTATAATGGACAGTATGAAGCATGCATGTCCTTAGCCCCCAAGTGCATAACTTTTACATTTATCTATAATAAATGTCATTTGCCACTTGGCCGCCTAATTAAACAATATTTCCAGGTCTGCTTTTAGATTATAGATAGAGATGAGCGAATTTCTCAAAAATTCGATTGGGCCGGTTCGCCAAATTTTTCGTGTAGAACACTGTGCTATGGTAGTGAAATAATACTGTGAGTCAGTATGACATGCGGATGACAGGCGTCACTATGAGAATCACTGCACTCGTCACTTATTTGGGCAGTCACGGGGCCAAAACTGACCAAATAACTCAAGTATGAACTCAGCAGCTCCATGTTAGCGTCAAGAAGAAGCACACTGCTTTTACACTCTCGTCAGCTGATTCCACATAGATGTCTACAGAACCTGTTCTATTAACCGATTAAACAAGTAGAGCCCCCCCCCCCCGATAGAGTGGAGAGGGAGTCAGCAGTAAGTTTGTGTTGACGTCACTGATTATTTTGCCCTTCCTCTGACCTGTTAGAACAATAACCCACAAAAAACGGATCCTGTCTGTGGAGTATATGCCTTCACTCGGTCAGCATTTGCTCAATAATCCATCAGTATTGCTAATGCCAAAAAAAACAGGGGTGGATCCAAAACAGAGATGACACGTGAATGGAATATTTGCATGTCTTCTGTGTTTTGTACGAACTCCTGCTATTGCCTACCAAATCATAAGACAATTCTGATGGGATCATACAGGCCTTACAGCTGCTCCACAGACAGGATCCGTTGTGCATCTCTTTTTTCCCTCCTTCTGACAGATCAGAAAAAGGGTAAAATAAATAGTGATGTCTTTTAGGCCAAAAAGGCAAAATGGTGGCCAGGTCATGGAGTGGGGAGGGTGGGAGAACAGCTTGAGAAGTCCACAGAGTGGCACAATGACATAGTGGTGAGGTGGAATAAGCATGAGGAGACCACAGAGTGGCCCAATGACTGGAGGAGGTGGCAGCATAAGGAGGCCACAGAATGGCACAATGACAGTGTGGAGGTGGCAGCAGAATCAGAGGCCACCGAGTGGGACAATGACAGAGTGTGGAGGTGGCGGCAGCAGCAGCATCAGGAGGAGGCCGCAGAGTGGCACAATGAAAGAGTGTGGAGTTGGCGACAGCATCAGGAGGCTACTAAGTGGCACAATGACAGAGTATGGAGGTGGCAGTAGCATCAGAAGGCAACAGAGTGGCACAATGACAGAGTGTGGAGGTGGCAATAGCATCAGGAGGCCACAGAGTGGCACAATCACATAGTGTGGAGGTTGCGGCAGCATCAGGAGGCCACAGAGTGGCACAATCACATAGTGTGGAGGTTGCGGCAGGAGGCCACAGAGTGGCACAATGACAGACTGTGGAGGTGGCGAAAGCAGCAGCATCAAGCAGAGGCCAGAGAGTGGCACAAAGACGGAGTGTGGAGGTTGCAGCAGAATCAGGCGGAGGCCACAGAGTGGCATAATGACCGAGTGTGGAGGTGGCAGCAGCATGAGGAAGCCACTGAGTGTCAGAATGACAGAGTGTGGAGGTGGCGGCAGCAGCAGCATCAGGCAGAGGCCATGGAGTGGTACAATGACCGAGTGTTAAGGTGGCAGTAGCATGAGGAAGCCACAGAGTGGCACAATGACAGAGTCCGGAGTTGGTGACCACATCAGGAGGCTACAGAGTGGCACAATGACAGACAGTGGAGGTGGCGGCAGCAACTGCATCAGGTGGAGGCCACAGAGTAGTACAATGACATAGTGTGGAGGTGGCAGCAGCAGCAGCATCAGGCGGAGACCACAGAGTGGCACAATGACTGAGTCTGGAGTTGGCAACAGCATCAGGAGGCCAAAGAGTGGCACAATGACTAGGCCACAGAGTGGCACAATGACATAGTGTGGAGGTGGAGGCAGCATCAGGAGGCCACAGAGTGGCACAATGACAGACTGTGGAGGTGGCGAAAACAGCAGCATCAAGCAGAGGCCACAGAGTGGCACAATGACCGAGTGTGGAGGTGGCAGCAGCATGAGGAAGCCACAGAGTGTCAGAATGACAGATTGTGGAGGTGGTGACAGCATCAGGAGGCTACAGAGTGGCACAATGACATAGTGTGGAGGTGGCAGCAGCATCAGGAGGCCACAGAGTGGCACAATGACAGAGTGTGGAGGTTGCGGCAGCAGCAGCATCAGGCAGAGGCCACGGAGCATCAGGAGGCTACAGAGTGGCACAATGACAGAGTCTAGATGTGGCGGGAGCAGCAGCATCAGGGGGAGACCACAGATTGGCACAATGACAGACTCCGGAGGTGGCGGCAGAATCAGGAGGCTACAGAGTGGCACAATGTCAGAGTGTGGAGGTGGCAGCAGAATCAGGAAGCCACAGAGTGGCACAATGACAGAGTGCGGAGTTGGCAACAGCATCAGGAGGGTACAGAGTGGCACAATTACAGAGTGTGGAGGTGGCAGCAGAATCAGGAGGCTACAGAGTGGCACAATGACAGAGTGCGGAGTTGGCAACAGCATCAGGAGACTACAGAGTGG
>NC_092859.1:60517193-60520256 GCF_032062135.1 Pyxicephalus adspersus
GTATATATTTTTCTTTTTGTACTGAAATAGGCCACTAAATGCTTTCACCACATATAACTGCACTAGTGAAATGTGTATATATTTTTCTTTTTGTACTGAAATAGGCCACTGAACGCTTTCACAACATATAACTACAGAAGTGAAATGCAAATATATATTTTTTTTTTGTACTGAAATAGGCCACTAAATGCTTTCACCACAAATAACTGCAGAAGTGAAATGCGTATATTTTTTTCTTTTTCCACAGATAGAGGCCACTAAAGGCTTTTCAACAAAGCACTTGCACCCCAATAACAAGAACAAATTGCTGGAATGACAGAGCTGTATAATGGCTATCCATCCCCAAATAATCTTTCCTTGCACTTGAAAAATGTCCCTAGCACCTTCTGACGTCTCTCCCTGCACTAAGATGCTATGAATTGATTCCTCCCTATCCTTTCCCTGCACTTATAAATAATTTTTTCAGTTTCTTTTTCACAATGAGGTTTTTCCGATCACTCTCCCTAGCGCCTGCAGACGTCTCTCCCTGCACTCAGAACGCTGTAAAATGTCTTAATCCAAGATGGCTGAGGCTATTTATGGGGCTGTGACATCACAGGGCTGGCTGGCTGCTGATTGGCTGCTTGCATGGCATTATGGGTTATCACGCCTTCATAGAGTTCCTTGCCCCATGTCCTCACACATGTAGCTGATATTTTAGGAAAAATTGCGATTCGTTACCACGAAGAGCGAGGAAATACGCATTCATTGCGAATCAAATTTTTCCTGAAATTCAGATCGAATTCCACTTCGTCAGCTTCGATTCACTCATCTCTAAATATAGACATCCTGTATGGACTAAATTCCATTACATAGTTTGGTATGCTCTGCACACACAGAAATGGTACCAATCCCAAACTCTATACCATTTATAAAGATGTTAAACAGAAAAAGTCCCAACATTGATCCCTGGGGTACACCACTAATAACCTTAGACCATTCAGAGTACTACTTTTTGGATGTGGTCTTTAAGCCAGTTCTCTATTTACAGATTGGCTTTTCTAAACCTATTGACCCTAACTTGAATATTAACAGTCTGTGGGGTACTGTGTTAAATGCTTTAGTGAAGCCCAAGTACACTATATCGACTGCTATTCCACTGTCTACCTGTTTACTTACTTCTTCATAAAAAGAGAGTAAATTTGTTTGACAATTTTGGTCTTTCTTGAAGCCATGCTGACTATCACTTATAATATTTTTTTCTTATCAAACTTTCTAGGACCATTCCAACTATGGACAACAACTAACTGGTCTGTTGTTACCTGGTAATGACTTTGCTCCCTTTTTGAAGATATGAACCACATTGGCCTTACGCCATGGGTACCAAGCCAGTGACTAAAGAGATTTTAAAAATGATAAATAATGGCTTTGTATTAACTGAGCTCAGCTCTTTGGGGATTTGTGGATGTAGTCCATTGGGTCTTGGTGCTTTGTCAACCCTAATTTTGCCCAACTGTTTCTCAATCATATCAATTTTGAGCCATTGTGACTTATTTTAAGGAAGTGACATTGCTATTATGATACCAACCCAGAGACAACCTTTAAGGAGCCTACATGCTCAGATCTGATCTTTTTGCTATTAATATATTTAAAAAAATTTTGGGGGGTTTGCTTTACTTTCCTTTGCAATCTGTCCTTCATTTTTTGTTTTTGCACATTTTATCTCCTTTTTACATCTTTTGTTATATTATTTATAGTTTTCAAACAATGAAGGTGATCCTTAATTTTAAAATTTTTGGAATGCCATTTCTTGCTCCTTATGGCTTTTTTAACATCAGCTGTGAGCCACATTGGTTTAAATTTTAGCCTCCTAAATCTATTACCCGTTGGAATATATTTTTCATTGTGCTTTTGTAGATCAGACTTGAAACATTCCCATTTCTGTTCTGTGTTCTTTGAGGACAATATTGTCTCCCAGTCCAAGTCACAGAGAGACACCCTTAATAATAAAAAATTTGCTCTCTTAAAATTAAATGTTTTTATCTTTCCTGTTGTTGCTTCCTGTTCACGGCTTACATTAAATTAAATCATATTATGGTCACTGCTACCCAGATTCTCTTTCATATGCACATTGGTTATAAACTCTGCATTGATAGAAAGAACTAGGTCCAGCAGAGTACCTTTTCTAGTTGGGACTTCTATAAACTTTACTATAAAATTATCCTGCAATAAATTCACAAATTTCCTCCCTTTTGCTGTTTCTGTAGTGCCATTACTCCAGTCAATGTCAGGGTAGTTGAAATCTCCCTGCTTTTTCTATCTGTGCCAGTAGTTGATTCTCTATTTCTTCCTTAGCACTGAGCAGGCCTAACCTAGAGCAGGCTCCAATAATTAATTGTGTATTGTGTATCTCCACATTCAACTCCACCCATAATGCCTCAACTTGATGGAGCCGCTTTCTCCATCAACAATTTCTTCTTTCACATTCACTTTCAGATCACTTCTCACTAGTGTTGTTGTTCGAATTTGGGTCGTCCTAATGTTCGACCCGAATATGACCGTTCGAATTCGGGTGGACCCGACCCGAATTTTTCTGCTTTCGAATACCCGAATTCGGCCCTCCCACAATGCACTCAAACAACTGGGGACCTCACCCATGATGCACAGTGCCCTCCAATTAGAGCAGGGATCCCCCCTCCATCTTTGTTGTGGCAGACAGCCGATTGGCTGTCTGTCACTGCATGCCACACAGGCAGCCATTGGCCTATATAAGGCCAAGGCGTGCCTGCATTTACCACTCCTGACAGGAATTTGCTGATAGCATCACAACCTTTCTGTGCTGCTTTGCTTGCTTTCTTTGTCAAGTGAAAAAAAGTGCTTTACTTTGGTAGGCTGTGTCACACTCACAGTATTAGTCAGATAGATTGTTGGATTGTACTGTATTTGTGCAGTCCTGAAATCTACTGTACTCAGATAGGTAAAGTGTTTCACTGTTTGCTAGATGGATAGCTAGATAAATAGATACATTGATAGATAGAAAGATAGAAAGCTAGAAGGCTAGAAAGCTAGAAGGCTAGAAGGCTA
>NC_092859.1:60521344-60527584 GCF_032062135.1 Pyxicephalus adspersus
GGCAGTATGTAGAGGAGTCCCACCGAGGGGTTGGAGAGACGGAGCTACAATCATTCATTGAAGATGCTCAGTTGTTTGAGTCATCTGACGAAGAGAGTCAGTTCACAGGCTTTCCCCCCAGTTACTTTTCACCAGAACACTCTGAGCCAGATCAGCCGATTCAAACTGGCTCCAAAAGGCCGCAGCTTCCTTTCGGCACATATAGGGAAACTGTCTCTTCTGATGATGATGATGATGTCCTGGATCTCACATGGGGTGAACAAGGAGATGATCATAGGCAGGAAGAAGAAGAGGAGGAGGATGAGGTTGCAGAGCGCCCTCAAAGGGGGAGAGGGAGGAAGAGGGTAAAAGCTGCCCACACTCTGCATACTTTAATTACCAGTGAGGCAAGTCAAAGACGTAAATCGTCGGAAGCTGTCCCCACAGCTATGCCTCAACAACCGCGGACCGCCACCACGAGCACCAGCTCCAGAGCACCTTTCAGCCCGGGTAAATGTTCGCCAGTGTTTGCATTTTTTATTGTCTATAGTGATGATAACACTATGATAATCAGTAAACTGTGTGCTCAATACTTGAAACTAGGCAAAAACCCAAACAAACTTGGAACAAGTTGCATTAGCACCCATTTAAAAAGCCACCATCCAGTAACCTGGCGTGATCACCTGGTGAAAGCACAGAGCTCTGTGCGACCACCTTCGCCCAAGAAGCAAGCTCCAACTGCTCGATCCTCCTCCGCTGCCTTTCCTCCTTCTGCCACTACAGTTTCCAGTGCTGCTGCCAGCAATTTGAGTGTGGCATGTAGCCGATCATTACCTTTTTCAGGCTTCACCAGCGGTGAGCAGGAGCTCCAACCCAGATCGGCTGCTGTCTGTGGCGTTGCTAGCAGTCAGGACCAGGCATCATTGCCATCCCCCACAACTTCTAACCCATCGTCCAATGTTTCTGTGGTTAGCATTAGCAGCATCCAACCTTCCATCCCCCAAATGCTGGAGCGCAAGAGGAAATGTGTCCCAAATGACCCCAAAACAAAGCTGATCAATGCGGCAATTGCACAGCTGATTGCGTTAGAGCTCCTCCCTTACTGGCTGGTGGACTCCAATGCGTTCCGTTACGCATTCCTCTTCGCAAACCCTCAGTACGGTATGCCTAAGCGACAGTGCTTTTCACAAAAATGTGTTCCTGCTTTGCATGAACAAGTGCAGAGCAATATGTCTATGGCCCTGCAGCACTCAGTTTCTGGCAAGGTGCACCTGACAACCGACAGTTGGTCGAGCAAGCATGGAGTGGGAAGATATATTTCCTTTACAGCTTACTGGGTAACTTTGTTGCAGTCCTTTTTATTGAGTATTAATAACAAAACATAACACGTACAGAAAATAACACATACAAAAACAAAGAGCCTCTCGGCCCTCAATTGCAAAATCACATTATACAAAAAGTGTCATTTTACAATAGCATAACAATACTGAAAGTAAAATGGGGACAACCGCATGAAAAAAACAACAAAAAAAGAGGTAGAAAATAACACAAGAGGGGAACATCCCATAACTTAACATTTTATATTGCCTGAATTAGAAACCAAGTCAAATATTAGGAAATCAAAAGCTCTAATAACCCTCGAGGACTTTCCAACCGCTCTCTAATCCCGCTCCGGTGACAACCGGGAATGCCAGCATAGATTCCTAACCATAAACTAAGGCAAAACATTTACCCAAGGACAAACGTGGGGTAGGGCGAGGGGCGGGGGGGGGGGGAATATCCGACTGGCCTTTCGCATACACAAGTCCATAGTACATTATAAACCATTCATAACAAAAGTAACAACTCCCTAACACTCTGCAAGGTTTATTGCCACATTAATTTAAATTGAACCAATCCCAAGCCAACCACGTCAGCTTGTATTGCTCCGTCTTATTCTCATCCTCAGCTATTAATCTTTCCATATATTGTATTTTTTCCATTTCCACCAACCAATCTCTCACGGTGGGTGCCAAGGGTTGTTTCCACTTTCGCGGTATAATTGTTCTGGCCGCTGTGAGAAAATGGCGAAGCACATCAATCTTACAAGCCTTAAGGGACCCAGGAAGAATGGACAGCAATGACATTTGAGGGGTTAGCTTTAAATTAGAACCTGTCACACTATTATAGATATCTGCTATTTGATCCCATAATCTACGAATACCCGGGCATTCCCACCAAATATGTAACAATGTACCCCGGTGGGAGTCACATCTCCAACACCTATCAGAGATCGAGGAAATTCCGATTAATATCTCGTATACCTCAGAGATAACATGGGCCGGCCTATTTTCAGAATGTAGTAATAATTCAAATGCCGTTAAGCTCCTTTGTGTGGGATAGGAAGCCAAAAACTGAGCTACAAAAGAGGATAATTGAAAGTGTAAAAGCCACGCATTCGGCATCTGCTGCACCCTGGCGTCCAAGGAGGAGAGGGGCGGAACCCTTCCATTCTGTAATACACTACATATCTGCCTATGATCCTCAGCCGTCCAAGATAGAAATTTTTCTGCATTCATTGCAGGAGCAAATGAGGGATTATCAAACGGGGGTCATTGGCCCTACTTTAGAGGACACCCCTAGCCAGAACGTCCCGCTCCCTTAAAAGATCAAGTGTGACCTTTGGGAGTGAGCGAAGTGCATGGAGCCTAGACCTGTCTATCCACAGTAAGGATCGAAGATCAACAGGAGATAAAATGTATTCCAACACGACCCAGCTCTTCCGGTCCCTGTTATGAAACCAGTCTACCACGCGAGTCAGCATAGTCGCTCTGTAGTAGCATCTGATATCAGGGACGCCCGCCCCACCCAATGTTTTAGGTCTAGTGAGATACCTAAGAGCTATTCTGGGGCGCCTCGAGGTCCACAAAAACTTTCTGCATAACTGCTGTATTTTGCCTAAAAAGGCCTGCGATAAATAAATCGGAATCGTCTGGAAGACATATAGTAGTTTAGGTAAGACATCCATTTTAAGAGCATTGATCCTAGCGAACCAAGATAGAGGTAGTGAATTATACCTCCCTAACTCCACCTTTAATTTATCCAGCACTGGTTCGTAATTATAGCTAAATAATTTATCTGGGTCTGCCGTTATAAAGACCCCTAGGTATTTGAGCTTCTCGGTACAATGCCTAAACTGCGTATGGGTCTTAACGTATTGAATCTAGGAAGGTAAAAGTGAAATATTTAGTATCTTGGATTTGTCAAAATTCACTTTAAAATTACTCAACATCCCAAATTTTCCAAACTCCTCTAAGATCGCTGGTATAGAAGTCTGTGGAGACGATATATACAGTAGGAGATCATCAGCAAACAGAGACAGCTTAAAATGGTGTTTTCCAATCTTTATCTCTTGTACATTCTCATTTGTCCTCAGTGCCACTGCCAGATGTTCCATCACTATGGCATTCAAGAGGGGGGATAGTGGGCAACCCTGTCTAGTACCATTAACAATAGGAAATGGCTCCGACAAGCTCCCATTAACCCTCACCCGGGCTGTGGGGGCTGAGTATAGCGCAGCTATTCTTGCCACCATCAAAGGGCCCAATCCTATCTGGCGTAACGCCTGGTACATAAATGCCCAGTTTACCCTGTCGAACGCTTTCTCTGCATCAACCGATAGCAAACATACCGGAATCTTAGATATTTTGGCGGCATGGGTAATCAATAGTGTTTTGAGTGTATTGTCCCTGGCCTCCCTTCCATTAATAAAACCCACCTGATCCGTATGAATCAGATCCGGTAAATATAGGGATAATCGATTGGCTATTAATTTAGAAAAGAGTTTGGCGTCTACATTAATTAAAGAAATTGGTCTATAGTTTGAGCACACGGAATGGTCCTTGCCTGGCTTAGGAAGGACAGTGATATGCGCCTCTAGACTTTGAGCAGGAAAGGAATTTTCCCCGGATATAGATGAAAACACAGGAGACACACGCTGCAGCCAGCAAGGAGAAGAGACACACGCAGGATCGGGTATCGGGTGAGTATCTTATTTTAATTATTTTATAACACATTTGTTGTATAGGACGCAGCAACTTTTCCCCCCCAGTTGTAAGGAAGAAAAAGTGCGTCTTATACGGCAAAAAATACGGTAATTCTCTGTATTTTTAGGATCAGAATTAATTCTCTGTATTTTTTTTACAAAAATACAGAACTTTTTCTCTTTATTTTCATAGGTAGCAAGTGTTATTAGAATTAATTCACTGTATTTTTTTACAGAAATACAGAAATTTTTCTGTTTCTTTTGATAGGTAGCAAGTGGTATCAGAATTATTTGTCTGTATTTTTTTTTACATATTTACAGAAAATTTTCTGTTTATTTTGATAGGTAGCAAGTGGTATCAGAAATAGTTCTCTGTATTTTTTTTACAGAAATACAGAAAAAATTCTGTTTATTTTGATAGGTACCAAGAAGGATCAGAATAAATTCTCTGTATTTTTTTTACAAAAATAAAGACATTTTTCTGTTTATTTTCGTAGGTAGCAAGTAGGATCAGAATTATTTGTCTGTATTTTTTTTTACAGAAATACAGACATTTTTCTGTTTATTTTGATAGGTAGCAAGTGATATCAGAAATAAATATCTGTACTTTTCTTATAGAAATTTTTCTGTTTATTTTGATGGATAGCAAGTTGCTATCTATGAAAATACACCGAAACTTTTCTGTATTTCTGTAAAAAATGCAGAGAAATGATTCTGATACCACTTGCTATCTATCAAAATAAACAGAAAAATTTCTGTATTTCTGTAAAAAAATTACAGAGAATTAATTATGATACCACTTGCTATCTATCAAATTAAACATAAAAATGTCTGTATTTCTGTAAAAAATATACAGATATTTTATTTTGATTGCACTTCGTATCTTTCCTAAATCCCATAAAAAATTCAGTATTTCTCGCCAAAAAATATAGATATTTCTTTCCGATCCCACTTTGCTATATATCTCCAAAGCCAAAAAATTTCTATATTTCTCTTTCAAAAATCTCGATATTTAATTCTCATAGCACTTTGTATCGATCCAAAAGACCATCAAAACTTTGATATTTCTCTACAGAAAATACAGATCTTTAGTTCTGATCCCACTGTGCTATATATCCCTAAAGCCATAAAATGCATGTATTAATATACAAACAATACAGATATTTAATTCTGATAGAATTTGGATATGTGTCCTAAAACCCATAAAAACGTATGTATTTATGTGAGACAAATACATATATTTAACTGTGATGGCACTTGCTAGATATCCACAAATGATAAAAACTGTATGTGTTTCCCCGCGTATTCCACCAAGTATGTTACCTTTTATGTGGTTTCACTACATAGTAAGTATGGAGAGTGTGATTTTCGTTAATCCATTAATGTCCCAATTAGATACAGCTTCTACACTGTCCATAGAGTTTATGGGACCAACGCCTCCTACTGCCTGTTACTGTTGCCGCCTTCCCAGTACCCAACTCTAGATGCAAGATACTAATGTAGGTAATGATCTGACTCAGAGCCCACCGCCTCCTCCTCCTGCATGTAAATGATGCTGCCGCCTGCCCAGTACCTGACTTTAGATGCCAGAAACTAATGCTGTCCACACTTCGTCTCAGAGATCACAACCTCCTCCTCCTCCTCCTGCTGTAAATGATGCTGCCTCCTTGCCAGTACCTGACTTTGGATGCCAGAAACTAATGCGGTACACACTCCATCTCAGAGACCACCGCCTCCTCCTGTAAATGATGCTGCTGCCTGCCCAGTACCTGACCTTAAATGCCAGACAATAATGCCGTCCATACTCCGTCTCAGAGCCCACCGCCTCCTCCTGCTGTAAATGATGCTGCCACCTGCCCAGTACCTGACCTTAAATGCCAGACACTAATGCCGTCCACACTCCTTCTCGGAGCCAACCGCCTCCTCCTCCTGCTGTAAATGATGCTGCCGCCTGCCCAGTACCTGACTTTAGATGCCAGACAATAATGCCCTCCATACTCCGTCTTAGAGCCCACCGCCTCCTCCTCCTGCTGTAAATGATTCTGCCGCCTACCCAGTACCTGACATTAGATGCCAGACAATAATGCTGTCCATACTCCGTCTCAGAGCCCACCGTCTCCTCCTGCTGTAAATGATTCTGCCACCTGCCCAGTACCTGAATTTAGATGCCAGACAACATTGCCGTCCATACTCCGTCTCAGAGCCCACCGCCTCCTCCTGCTGCTGTAAATGATGCT